>NC_056732.1:1381568744-1381683744 GCF_019279795.1 Protopterus annectens
CCATTTAGAAATAAAACTGGCGATGCTTTTTATACCCCAGGCAGCTCTGACGTCAGGGAAAGTGCGACATCAGCCGAGGCCAGACCCAGACTTTGGAATCCGGCCGACCGAAGGGCTGCCTGAGGCAGGACAACCCATATGTTATGACTGCAGATGCATCCTTGAAGGACATCCCTATCTTTGTGGAATATCAAACATGGGTGCTTAACCAAAAGGGCTTGCAACTCCGAAATTCTGCATGCAGATGTAATGGCCATGAAGAAAATGGTCTTCCAAGAAAGATATTTCAGCTCACAGGAAGAAGCAGGTTCTAAGGGTGGGAGAATAATCTTGGATAGGACTAAATTCAGATTCCATGGAGTGGTAGGTGATCTAATTGGTGGTTTTAGATGCATCATACCCTTCAAAAAAGCCCTTGCCAACTTGTGGGACATAATACCATTTCCTGAATTACCTATATGGAAATTAGATATAGCAGCCAGTTGTACCCAGATGGTTGCTGCTGCAGCTCCTTCGTTGAACAGTTTGGTCAGAAACTCTAAGTTATCCAATATGGAGGCTAGAAAAGGGTCAATGTTATTCTGCTGAGCCCAAATTGAAAACCTCTTCCACTTACTGAGGTATAGCTTCCTGGTTGAAGACTAACGTGAGGACAAAAGAATATGTTGAGCTTCCTTTGATCAATTTTGGAACCTGGCTATTCTGGAAATTGGAGCAGTCAAGCTGTCAGTTTGATGGACTGAAGAGAAGGGTGAAGAGCTCCTGACGAATGGGTCAGAAGATCTGGCACTGGGTCCAGGATCCAAGGTTCTTCTACTAGATGAGGCTTCAGAAAGGGGAACCAGATTTGACGAGGTCAATATGGGGCTATTATGATAAGTGTCCTGCCCACAAAACTGGCTTTCTGAAAAACTTTGGGAATCAGGGGGAAGGAAGGCATAAAGGAGTCCCTGGGGCCAATCGTGTACGAGCCCGTCCCTCAGGGACTGTCCCTGTTGAGGGATCAGGGCAAAGTAGTTGCTGCATTTGGTGTTTTTGGGAGTCGCACAGAGGTCGCAGCAAGGTTGGCCCCATCTGCGGAAAATCATTTCCGCTACTTCGTTCTTGAGGGACCACTGGTGAGGCAACAGAATTGCTATGCTGAGTTTATTCGCTCTCACATTGTATTTTCCTGGGATGTGTGTTGCTATCAGAAAGCGCTGGGTGGACTCTGCCCATTTCCATACTCTGAGAGCCTCTAGACATAGGGGATAAAATCTGGTTCCACCTTGTTTGCTTATATACCAGACTACGGACATATTGTCTGACTGGATTGCAATTGTGCCCAGAGGAGAGAGTCTTAAAAGGACTGCAACGCTACGAGAACCGGTGGACTCTGCCCATTTCCATACTCTGAGAGCCTCTAGACATAGGGGATAAAATCTGGTTCCACCTTGTTTGCTTATATACCAGACTACGGACATGTTGTCTGACTGGATTGCAATTGTGCCCAGAGGAGAGAGTCTTGAAAGGACTGCAACGCTACGAGAACCGGGGGACTCTGCCCATTTCCATACTCTGAGAGCCTCTAGACATAGGGGATAAAATCTGGTTCCACCTTGTTTGCTTATATACCAGACTACGGACATGTTGTCTGACTCGATTACCTGGTGTGCCCAGAGGAGAGAGTCTTGAAAGGACTGCAACGCTACGAGAACCGCTCTCATCTCTAGGACATTTATGTGCAATTGAGCCTCGTGTACCTGCCATGTACCTTGGGCTGTCCGTCCCTGATAATGCCCCCCCAATCTGATCAGGGAGGCGTCCGTGGTCACCGTTGCAACTGGAACCGGAAGGACAAAGGGACGTCCCATGTTCACCGATTCGGACATTAGCCATCACCGAAAATCGTCCTTGCAAGAATTGGTTAACAGAACTGGGTGATACATTGGTAAGTCCTAAAACGCGCATTGTGTGAATAGCAGCCACTGAAGAATGCGCATGTGAGATCTCACTAGGGGTATCGCAATGACAGCTGCTGCCATGGTGCCCAGCAACTTGAGAATCTGCGATGCTGGTGCTTTGTGTTTTGAAAGGAGATCTACAACCTGATGTAGGGTAAGCATTCTTTCTGAAGGAAGTTTTAAAGACATGTTGACTGTGTCTAAGTCTGCTCCTATAAACACTGTATGCTGCAACGACAATAAAGTAGACTTTTCTGAATTTATTGTGATGCCTAGTTGAAAACAGAGTTCTAAGGCAGTGTCCCTTGCCCGAATAAGCTGATGCCTGGTGGGTGCGGTGAGGAGCCAGTCATCCAAATATGGAAACACCCGGATTCCTAGATGCCTCAAGTGAGCCATGACCACTGCCATACAGTTGGTGAACACTCAGGGGGCTGTAGTGAGACCGAAGGGCAGGCCCGAAACTGGAAGTGACTGGCTCCCAACCTGAAGCGCAGATGATCCCTGGATGGCCTGGCCATTTTGATATGGTAGTACGTATCCTGAAGATCTACTGAGCACATCCAATTGTCTTTCCCTAGAAACGGGAGTATAGACTGAAGCGTGACCATCCGGAACTTTGTCTTTTCTACATACTTGTTGAGCCTGCTGAGGTCCAAAATTGGTCTCCAGTCCCCCGTTTTCTTTGGCACTAAAAAGAATCTTGAGTAAGTTCTGGATCCTTGCTGGTCTGCCGGGACTCGTTGGGATGACTCCTTTTTCTAATAGCTTTTGAACCGCTACTGTTGCAACATCCCTTAGACTGGGTGGAACGTCTGGGATTCCTTTTATTGGTTTGGGGTGGGGATGAAACAGCCTCTGGATATGACATTTTGTACCCATCTGCCTTTTGTAATTTTGAGCCAGGCGCCTAGGTACAAAGATAAACGTCCCCCAACTGCCTCCAGAACAGGACAGTGGGACCTCCTTTCAGGAGCGCTAGTAGGACTTCCCCAGGAACTGATCCCTGTCACCCTGGTTCTACAGACCCCCTCTGCTGCGAGGGCATCGTCTTCCATCATTGCCCCCTCTTCTGCCCCTAAAGGAGGCATCACCTCATGAGTTCGAAAAGGCTCCTTGGGCTTTGCAGAATTAGAAGTTATGTACTCACCATAACGTTCCATCTGAGTAGGTGTATTCATTTGTCTGCAACCTGTGGGTTATGGATCCGATATCGGATCGGAACCGGCATAGTTTCCAGCTATGGATCCAAGCTCTCAGCTCCTCCCCTCACCCATAATGCCCTGCTCTACCCTCATGACCTCAGATCGAGTTTGCCAAAGCAACAACACCCTAAAAAGGGTAACATAGAATATGCAGGAAACTGAAAGGCCAGGGGGATAGGAGGGCGGGATGGTTGCAGACAAATGAATACGCCTACTCAGATGGAACGGTATGGTGAGTACATAACTGCTAAATCTGAAGTAGGATAATCATTTGTCTGCAACCTAATGGGACAGAGTCCCCAGCTACCTGAATCTTGGGCGGCCATCATGGAAGGATATTCCGGAGCACCCGCGAGCCAAAGGATGCTCTACCCCTAGATGCAAGATCCAACTTATAGTGGGAAATAAGCGTATGAGATGAAGCCCACGTGGCTGCTGCACAAATATCATCTAGAGGAATCCTAGCCTTGAAGGCTGCCGAGGTAGATACTGACCCGGGTTGAATGGGCATGAACACCCTCCGGTCGGGCCTTCCTGAAGCTTGATAAGCCAATAAAATGCACTGTGAAATCCAGCCGGGACAGAGAAAACTTTAAGATTGGCTTGCCCAAATTGAATTTTGCAAAGGAAATAAACAGCTGGTCGGATTGCCTATGACCAGCTGTCCTGTTCAGATAAAATCTAAGTTGCCTGTGAACATCTAGTGAATGTAGCTTATATTCACCTTTGTTTTCATATTTAGGAAGAAAACAGGAGGTTAATGGACTGATTGATGTTTGCTTCAGAAGCGATTTTAGGAAGAAAGGACGGGTTGGTCCTGAGGGAGACACGGTCCGGATGAAATACCAAGTAAGGAGAGTTTAGCTGATAATGCTTGAAGTTCAGAAACTCTCTTGGCTGATGTAATGGCTACCAAAAAGGCTGTCTTGTGGGACAAGAATTTGAGATCCACCGTAGCCGCTGGCTCGAAAGGAGGGCGGTCAAGGCCTGGGACCAGAGAAAGGTCCCAAGGAGGAACTGCTTGTTTTATAGGGGCCTGAGAAGAAAAGTACCTTTGAGAAAAATTTTACACAATTTGGCTGACATAAGAGGATTAGAGTCATGGCCAATGTGATAGTGAGAAATTGCCGCCAGTTGTACTTTGACTGTGGAACTGCTGGCACCATCGTTAAAGAGAGTGGTTAGAAAGTCAAGCACTAAAGGAAGAGGAACGTGAAGGGATTCAGGCCTTGCTGCTCCGCCCACAAAGAGAACGTTTCCACTTGCTTGGTAAACCTTTCTAGGATGGTTTATGAGCTGCCACCAAAATTGCCTTAACCGGTGATGAAATACCGGGAGTCCTTATCAAGAGTGGAACTGGAGCAGCCAAGCGGTCAGCTTCAGGTTGTCAGATTCGGAGGAGGAATGCAGGATGGATGGGAAATCAGATCCGATGGGATCTAGAATCCAAGGAGGATTCACCGGTGAGACCTTAGGAAGGGGAACCAGATCTGTCGAGGCCAGAATGGAGCAATGAGAATCATTCTGCAACCCACCCGAGAGGCTTTCTGAAGAACTTGGAGCATCAGAGGCAGGGTGGATAGGCATACAGAAGACCGGGTGGCCAAGCATGCACCAGAGCGTCTCTTGGGGTACCTCCGGGAGGAGGTATTAGAGCGAAAAAACTGTCGCACTTGGTGTTTGAGGGAGAAGCAAAAGATCGCATGAAGGGGTTCCCCACCGTGCGAATATGCGTTCCGCTACTTGACAAATTGAGAGACCACCGTAAGGGGTCAGAATGGTGCGACTGAGCTGTCCGCTAGGATGTTGGACCGACCAGGAATGTGCGTTGCTATTAGAAAGCGATTGGAGATTGCCCATTCCCAAACTCTCATGGCCTCTCGACAAAGAGGGTAAGACCTTGTTCCCCTTGCTTGTTGGATGTACCAGACAACAGACATGTTGTCCGATTGAATCATAATTGTTCCCAAGGGAAGAAAGTCCTGAAGTGTTAGCAACGCTAAGAGCACTGCTCTCATCTCTAGAACATTGATATGCAGTAAGGTCTCTGAATCGCTCCACGTGCCTTGGGCAGTCCGGCCCAAGAAGTGCCCCCCACCGAGGCGGGAGGCGTCCGTGGTCACCGTGGCGAGAGGAAGAAGCACAAAATGGGCGGCCTTTGTGGAGATCCGGGGGTGGAGCCACCACAAGAGGGACCGCTTGCAAGCCTTGCTGATCGCTATGGGGATGATGCATGGGAGAGCAAGGTATGACCACTGTACTAAGAGTCCACTGTAGAATGCGCATATTGAGCCTGGCAAGAGGAAGAAGTGCTATAGCCGATGCCATGGACCCTAGAGCCTCAGGACCAACTCCGCTGGAACAGAACTTGAATGGAGAATGGCCCGCACCTGGAGCTGCAGATTTAGAACTTGTCCCCAGTGAGGAAGGCTCGTAAACTCCTTGTGTCTAGCCTGGCCCCTATAAAATCTAAGAGCTGTGTGGGCGCCAGGTTGGACTTTTTGAATTTATTGTGATGCCCAGAAAGGGAGCAAGATGGAGAAAGGAGTCTCGCGCCAACAAGTAGATGCCTTGTTGGGCGGTGAAGCCAGTCGTCCAGGTAGGAAAGACCTGCACCCCTGAAGCCTCAGGTGGCCGCTACCACTGCTAATACTTTGGTGAACACCCTGGGGCTGTGGTGAGACCAAAGGGAAGGACCCGGAACTGGTAGTGACTGGCTCCCAGCCGAGCGGAGAAACCTCCTGGGCGCCTGTCCATCAGGATGTGGTGAAATGCGTCCTTGAGGTCTATCGAGCACATTCAGTGATTTTCTCCCAGAAGGGGGAGAATAGATTGCAGAGTGACCATTCGGAATTTTTCTTTGGGGACTGCCAGATTCAAGAGAGAGAGGTCTAGGATTGGTCTTAGTTCCCCCGTCTTTTTGGCACTAAAAAGAATCTGGAGTAGAACCCTGATCCGATCTGGTCTGGGGGAACGGGCTGGATGGCTCTTTTCTTTAGCAGATGGCCAATTTCTGCCAAGCTGCCTCCGTTGACCGGTGGGACGTCTGGGAGGACTTCAACTTTGGAAGGTGAAGGAAAGGAATGCGATATCCCTGGATATGATTTGGAGAACAGCGGTCGATGTTATGGACTCCCATGCCGCTAGGTGCCCAACGTCCCGACTGCCCAGAGTAGAGCAGTCGGGCAACCTCAGGGTTGCTGCGCGGGCCGTTCAGAGAAAGGTTCCCTGGACCCGAAGTTTCTGGGAGCCCCTCTGCCTCTAGGGCGCGTCCTCCCTGTCCTCCTCTGCCACGGAAGGACTGGTTGTCCGGAGCAGGCTGGGACTGCTGCGACTTCGAACCACATCTTCTTCTGTACCTTTTGGTTCCTAGAATAGGGCCTCTGGGGTGCAGAGAAGCGGATTCCCTCGCCAGACAGGGTTTTTCCGCCCTTCTCGCCCTGGGTCAACGTCTCGTTAACGATCTTGCCAAACATAGCAGAACCATCAAAGGTGGATTCGCAAACAACGCTTTGAAGGGGCTCAGAAGTATCGCAGTGATGGAGCCAGGCCGGACGACTGGTGATCAGTCCTGCCCCCGCAGTTCTAGCGGCGCCTACCGTTGCATGGGAGAGTAGCCGCATAGAAGTATTTTGTAACTGACCTAAGAGTGGCCATACGGGTGGAGTGCAGAACTCTGTCCTCCTCGAAATGGACTAGGGGGATGCAGCGTATTCCTTAATAAGATCTCGCTGCATCCTAATGACATGTGCCAAATAGTTCAGCGCCTTACCGAAGGTCGCCGAACTGAACATCCGCTTCCCAAGCGGTCCATCATCCGAGACTCCTTGCTCGGTGGGTGGACTGAGGACTCTCCTGAGCCAGTTCCTCTTTGTGGCCGCCGCCGTCAACATGGCATCTACCGGAGGCCTTACTCCAATGGGCCCAGTCGGATGGCGGACTAAGGATCCTATCCGGTCTTTTGGGAATTGGCTCCGGTGTCCGGTGCTTCCACGCCCTGGTGGTAATAAGGTCCACCAGGGGGTCGGTAGGGGACACCCAAGAGGGAGACAGGCCCGCTTTCAAATGCCTCCAAGAACACGGACTCGTCCGAGGAAGACTTGGGGCAGACCACCCCTTTATACGGAGATTCCATGATGTCTCAACATGGCATCTACGGAGGCCCCTTTACTCCAATGGGCCCGGTCGGATGGCGGACTAAGGATCCTATCCGGTCTTTTGGGAATTGGCTCCACGGTGTCCGGTTCCTTCCACGCCCTGGTGGTAATAAGGTCCACCAGGGGGTCGGCAGGGGGACACCCAAGAGGTAGACGGGCCCGCTTCAAATGCCTCCAAGAACACGGACTCGTCCGAGGAAGACTTGGGGGCAGACCACCCCTTATAATGGAGTATTTCCATGATGTCTCCAAAGGAGACATCCTCGGGTGACCGTGGGAGCCTTCCCTTCCTCCAAGTCCGTGTCTTCTGTGAGAGACTCGGGAGTCAATGTGCCTCCTTTTGCATCGTATGCTTGCGAGGGACCTCCTCTGGGGGCTGTCAGAGGAGTCCTCGGGCAGCAATTTGCTCCATAAGGAGCAACTTAACAGAAACGGCTGTCCCAGGGGCCGGATGGTGGAAGCCTGGCCCAGTGCAGAGGGAGCTGGACGGAGCCGAACAAGTGCCGGGGTCCGAGACCTCAACAGAGCCCTCCACTACATCAAAGTCGGAAGGGGCCGACCTCGACCAAAGGATCCGACAATCGGCTCCCCCTCGGATCGAGGTGGACGGAGCCGGCCTTTCCGGATCCGAAGGGACAGCACGCCCGACACAGGCGGGCGCCGAGCACTGATCCCCGGATCCGGGCTCGATCCAGGCTCCGAGAGGTCGGATCCGACGCACTCGAGGGCAGGGTCGGATCCGAAGTACCAAGTACTATCGGTCTCGACCCACCCCCGGCTCCGAAGCTGCACGGCCCCAGCTGCCCCGAACCCGGATAGCGGGTCGGAGAAGGAGCAATAGGCTTAAAAAAGGGTGTTGAGCTCCCCCCCCGGAGGGGGGGGAGGCAAGACTCCCATCTGCATCTGGGCCTGGATGAACCTTCTCATCATCCGGTCCAGATCAGCATCAGAAAGGCTATGTAGATCTCGACGGGAGGCTACCGAGGTAGGCCTGGAGTGCCTCCTCGATAGCCTCGACGGAGATCGGGTCTCCTCCTCCTCAGGACCCGGTGAAAAGCACACAGGGACCGGAGCTAAGAAGGAGGAGACCAACCGACAACGGAGCAGGGAGAAGCTCGCATGGCTGGCGGGGCCGAAACAGAGGTCTCGCCCGCCGCTTGTGGTGCTTCTCCCTCCGTCCTTTACTAGCCCCTCTCTCTCCAGAAACGGGAGGTTGAGTCCCAGGAGCAGGAGGGGTGCCACAGGGAACAACCGTAGCCACAGTTGTTCCCGGCGAGCGAGGCAGGAGCCGAGTCTGGCGGTAAAAGACCCGCCAAGACAAGCTTGGACCTCCGCCCTCAGTGCCCTGGGGTTGAACCCTGCACAAATGGAACAACCAGATGAGGTGTTCAACCCCGAGACACTTAAACACACCGAGTGGCCATCAGCCGGTGAGAGCTTATGGCCACTGGAAAGACTTTCGAGTTATTTGGAGAAAATAGATTTAGGCTGATCAGCCATAATCTATAAAGCTACTAAAAGTAACTTAAACAAAAAGACACACAGGCCCAACACACACACTCTACGCAACAGCGAGGGGAGGGAAAAAAAATTACTTAATTTAACTCAAATTAAAACTATCAAAGAGGGAAACCTAAACTTTCACACAGAATTACACAAAAAACTTAAAATTTTCTGTTTTAACAGGTAATAAATCACCACTTAGCTGAGAGCTATGAATGCAAATCCAGTCACCAGCGCGGCAAACGAGATCTGAGGTCATGAGGGTAGAGCAGGGCATTATGGGTGAGGGGAGGAGCTGAGAGCTTGGATCCATAGCTGGAAAACCATGCCGGTTCGGATCCGATATCGGATCCATAACCCACAGGTTGCAGACAAATGAATATCCTACTTCAGATCCACATTTTCCCTCCCCGTTGGCCTTTAAGGTAAGGTCTAGTAGGGGTGGAAAAACAGACTTCTATTGCAGATCGAGTCTTTCCGTCTTGCTCACATCGGGTGAGTGTCTCTCTAACTTTCGGTCCGAAAAGGGAAGAACCATCAAATGGGGCATTTACAAAGGACAACTAGAAGGGTTCTGCAAAAGAACATAAGCGCATCCAAGAATGTCTCCGAAGAGCTATTCCTGTACCTGCTGCCCTACTCGTCCCATCAGCTGCGTATGATACGAGGCGCATGGAAGAGTCAACGATAGAATTAAGGGTAGCAAGCTGAGATGCCACTTTGTCTGCCACTGTATCGGCTACTGCACCCTGGAGAGGATCTCCTAGCTCTTTCAGGAGATCTCTCTGAAGCCTTGTGAAGTGGGTTAGATAGTTCAAAGACCGAAGAGCAAAGGTCGTAGAACTGAACATGCTCTTGCTGTATCTGTCCATAATTCTAGATTCCCTATTAGGAGGATGGACAGATGTAGAGGTCTCCGACATCTCTTTCTTAGGGGCTGCCGCAACCACCATGGCATCAACAGGTATAGGTTTGGCTAAAAATGTCTTATCATGAAAAGCTGAGATGTATTTGCTGGGCCTCCTAGGAAAGGGCTCCATAGTATCTGGTGACTCCCACGCCCTCAGAGACAAAAGGTCCATCAACTCATCTAAGGGCGCAGAAACCCAAGAAGTGGAGGGTCGAGACCCAAAAGCCTTCAGGAGCACCTATTCATCCTCATTAGGGTTAAGGGGCTGGCAGTCACCCCTCTGCTTAAGGATCTCTAGGATATCCGCAAAGGAGATGTCCTCAGAGGGGGACTTTGGGGACCCTTCCGATTCCTCCAAATCTGTGTCAGACGTGATGGATTTCTGTGGGGAATCTAAATGTCTCCTCTTACATAACCTCTTATGAGGAACCTCCTCAGTGGAAACTTCTGGGGAGGTCTCTGAAGAGCAGGGTTCCCACAATGGGGCTTCCTGAGGCTCCGGGTCCCTACACTTACGGTGGGTCTGTAGTGACAGAGAAGATTCCAGCGCTTTACGTGAGGAGATGGCCATTTCAGAGGTTGTGACTGTCCGGGGGGGGGGGGGGACAAAACCCTCCTCATGGCATTGAAGGCACCACAGCTCCGGTGTGAGGAAGCGCCAGAGGTGGGAGCCGAGGAACCAAGGGGAAGAGTTGGAACTGACGCTTCGGTTCGATTCTCCTCCCCGGAGCCAACGGGAGAGTGTCAGCTCCCAGAGTCCGTCTCCGGAGCAGAAGACATCAGGGTTGTCGGTGCCGACAGGTCCGAGGTAAGTGTCGGCACCAACGGATCCACAAACGACTGAATGGCTCCCTCTGGCTCCAATGTCTCGATTCGAGGCGGAGGAGGAGCAGAAATTAAAGGAGGTGATGTTGTCGGTTCCGAAACTACCTGAGTCAAAGCCAACAGAATTTTAGCCAGCAGTGGATTCTGTAACGGTCTCTGCACCACACGATCCACGTCCGAATCGGACAGTCTGGAAGCTCGAGAGGAAGCTAAAGACGGAGCTGGTGAGCCCAGAATCGGAGATCTTAAAGACGGAGAGACTGGTTCCAAGAGTGGGGGCCGGCTCTGACTCCGAGGACTGTGGAACCAAGGCAGGCACCTTTTTTGAAATCTTCCGAACCGAAGAGCCCTTCAGATCCGAACTTGCAGCAGATGAAGCAGAAGACAATGGTTTTGATTTCCCTGGAGAGGCAATATCAGAGTCTGACTGGAAGGCAGACTTGATAAGCCCACGCTCAACCAGTTTCCTCTTCCTCTCCACCAAAACCCTGGCACTGAACCCATGGCAAATGGAACAAATTTCCTGGAGATGTATCTCTCTGAAACAGTATACACAGGTGGTATGGCCATCTGTGATAGACATCTTTTGGTTGCATTTAGGGCACTTTTTAAACCCTGGTTTGGCTTTTTCAGACATTATACAAAATGTAATGCAGCAATCCAATGAAAATGCAGTAATATTTCAAGAAAGCCTGGCAAAAGAAATTAATCCTGACCTACTACAGTTATAATGACTCACCAATCCACTTGGCTATACAGAATAGCTGTTGCAAAAGAAACTAAGCCTAACTGGCTATAACTTTACAAAAACAACAAAAAAAAAAGCCTAACTTTGGCTATACTGGACAGAGTGAAACTAACAAGGCACCAACAGGGCCTAACGCCAGAAAAGAAAGCACACAGTTCTGTCAAATATTCTCAAATCCAGCACAAAAACCAAAAGAAGGATAGCCTATCCTTACTTGAATCAACAAGGTATTTTTTTTTTTTGGGAAAAACTGCCAAAAACTACAAAAAACACACTTATCTGACAAACAACATGGCCTGAGCTGTAGAAGACGCACGATCTGTTGAAGTGGCAAACTAGATCTGGGGAAGGTAGAGGTGCACTGTGGGATATGGTTTCGGCTTCGAGCTGTTAAGAGACCTTGAACTTTGCAAATTGGCTGACTCGGAGCAGATGATCAGCTCCGAATCCATCAGTAAGAATGAAGGAGAGATTGTTCCCCTCTACTCATCACTCATTAGACCCATTATAAAGTACAACGTCCCTTTTGGTATGTACCTCACAAGACATCTACAACAACTGGAAAGGCTGCTTCTAGAAATACACTCACAAAGAGGATTACCATGCTCAAACAGATGCCCTACACAGACCGGCTCAAAATACTCCCGGTTTACTCTAAAGTGGCCGTGATATCGCCTACTCGTAGAGGGTGATTCTCTGCTCTAACATACAAAGCTATGTCAAACCCACAGCTGTTGGACATGCTCCACTTAAAGAAATCCCAATCTGTCTGAGCTACATGCTCTAGGGACCTAAACCTTGTCACCACAATAAACAGAACATGTCAGAGGGATAGATTCCTGTCCCAGAGACTTCCCATACTCTGGAATAAACTACCTATCTATATCAAACAAAGGCTTCCTCATTAGCACTCTTCAAGAAAAATCTTGATGATTGGATGGGAAATAGGAAATTCACCCCAGGGATCACCTCTGTCGCTCTGCTCGACAGTGGCACAGGAAAATTATTTTCTTAGGTGGCAAAACCCAGGGTACCTTTTTGGCTGGGCTTGTATAGTCCCCAGGGCTGGTAGCCTAGTACCTACCTATGAACTTCACATCTAGAGTTTCCCAAATTCAGCTCACATCTGAGCAGGCAATAAGTCCTGCAAGGCTGAGGAGAAATGCGAGACAGACCAAAGGATGTCCCACAGTGAAGAGGAGATGGCAGGAGGGAAAGAGCACTGCAACACTGATCTACTTAAATATCTACTGCTATGGTAAGGTTCTTCACAATTATACTATATTCTTTGTTTAGATCAGTGCTGTAGTAGTCCTGACTACTGGGAAGATTTTTAGAACTCCACTAGGAAAGGCAAGTGGCTGGAATGACATGTTGTTGTACAGCAGTACCCTGCAGGATAGCTGAAACAAATACAGCTCCTGCCCTGGAAAAGTCCAGCTTGTAATGTTTTGAAAAAGTATGGAAGAATGACTAATAAGCAACTTGTGAAATGGGAGCAGTCCAGTAACTAAATGCATCTGGATATATGATAATGCTACTTACAAGGGAAGAACAAAAGCACCTTATGTTAATAACTACAGGAATGAGGACAAAGTTACTAGAGCTAGCGGAGCAAATACAACTGTGGAAAAACAGGATGGATTATCACAGCTTCTCTGTTAAGTGTGCTCATTTCCTGTGATGTGCTGATTCAACAACTCCCTATGAAGAAAGATCGACAAGCATGTAAGCTTAAAGCAGTAGCAGGGATAGTCATGGAGAGAACTGGGAGGGGAGCACTGATTTACTCAGAAGATATCAATCAACACTGGTTGAGAGCTGTCAGCTAAAGGCAATAAGTCCTGCAAGGCTGAGGAGAAATGCGAGACAGAACAAGTATGGGATACCCCACCAAAGGATGTCCCACAGTGAAGAGGAGATGGCAGGAGGGAAAGAGCACTGCAACACTGATCTACTTAAATATCTACTGCTATGGTAAGGTTCTTCACAATTATACTATATTCTTTGTTTAGATCAGTGCTGTAGTAGTCCTGACTACTGGGAAGATTTTTAGAACTCCACTAGGAAAGGCAAGTGGCTGGAATGACATGTTGCTGTACAGTATACCCTGCAGGATAGCTGAAACAAATACAGCTCCTGCCCTGGAAAAGTCCAGCTTGTAATGTTTTGAAAAAGTATGGAAGAATGACTAATAAGCAACTTGTGAAATGGGAGCAGTCCAGTAACTAAATGCATCTGGATATATGATAATGCTACTTACAAGGGAAGAACAAAAGCACCTTATGTTAATAACTACAGGAATGAGGACAAAGTTACTAGAGCTAGCGGAGCAAATACAACTGTGCAAAAACAGGATGGATTATCACAGCTTCACTGTTAAGTGTGCTCATTTCCTGTGATGTGCTGATTCAACAACTCCCTATGAAGAAAGATCGACAAGCATGTAAGCTTAAAGCAGTAGCAGGGATAGTCATGGAGAGAACTGGGAGGGGAGCACTGATTTACTCCGAAGATATCAATCAACACTGGTTGAGAGCTGTCAGCTAAATTTGATCCAGATTTAAGCATTGGTTACAAGAGAACTTAACCAGGACTTTACACCAAAGCCTTTTAGTCTTGCATGATTGCTAAGAAAATGGCAGGGGCTGGGGTCATGACACAGACTACGGAAACAGAATTCAGCACTGGCTGATGGGTACAACCAAAGGGGAAGGGGTTGAGAGGACAGACAGACATTGTCAATTATAAGGGAAATTGCAAGAAAACTGCTGTGGAGTGTTAGTCTAGAGTCCAGTAGTCATCATTATTTTGTTTCTTTAAAACAAATATTAGGGAAGCAACAATTAGACTTCAGTACAAACAGCTCAAAGAGATGTACAACAGAGGAATGGGAAGCAGTTAGATGAATGAATAAAAGGCTAACCAGTAAACAGAAAATAATTGTTGAGGTTCACTGTAGACAAATGCAAAGCACTGCACTTGGAGCATAGGACATTACTAGGCTATTGGCCCTTATAAGCCTAGCCAAGAGTTTAGCCTATGTTTAGACAAGTCAGCACCCAAAGTCCCTTTCTAGCAGGGACACAGGTGGAATCCCAGGAGTGTATTTTTGGTTTCCCATCCGGTTATCCAAGCTGAGCTTAAAAAGAGATAATGAGATACTCTGCTCGAAGTGGGGAGGGAGTCTATTCCACAGACGGGGGAGTCTCTGGGGCACAAATCTGTCCCACCAAGTCCTACTGATATCACAGACCAGGTTGAGGTTGCGCGTACGGGTTGCTTGAGTGGAGCTTGACTTGCAGATATGCAGCAGTTCCATCAAGGCAGGGTTTGAGATTGCTATGTATGCCAGACAGAGGTCACCTCTGAGGAGTCTGTATGAAACTGAGTAGAGGGGCAAGGCTTTTAGCCTATGTAGGGTAGGTGTTTGAGGCCCTGGATTCTCCTGGTGAGGAACCTCTGTGGTCTCTCCAGCTGCTGCATGTGCTTTGCGAAGTACATGCTGAAGGAGGCATTGTATTCAATAATTGGCCTTATAAGGGAAGAATACAGGGATTGTATGACCTCTTTGCCCCTGGATGAGATACCCTTACTTATGAGGTGGGCCATGTAGAAAGCTTTCCTTGCAACAGAAGAAACATGGTGGTCAAAAGTCAGGTTGCTATCAACCTGGGTGCCCAAATCCCTCACTACTGATTGTGTACTTAGGACATGGTTATTAATGTGATAATATGTGGGGACGTCACTTTCCCCCAAGGGGATGATGATGCATTTTTTGGCATTCAGCTTGAGGCTATGTTTCTTGCACCAGTCATTTGTTTGGGTGAGACCCTCTTGGAGGTCCACATCACTTGGGGAATTGATGACTGCTCCCAGTTTGCAGTCATCTGCAAACTTGGTGAGCCATAGCCCACTGGTTTTGGTCCACACCTCAGAGGAGTATATCCCGAATAACAGAGGCCCCAAGACAGATCCTTGGGGTACGCCGCTCGTTACGGGAGTACTGCTTGAGGTGGCTTCCCCTATTTTGATTGGGTGGGTTCTATCAGTGAGCCAGTTTGCTACCCATCTGGTAACATATGGATTGATGCCGAGTTGAGAGAGTTTATCTACTATGCCCGAGTGGGAAGTGTGTCGAAGGCTTTGGCCAGGTCAAGGTAGGCGGTGTGCAGTCTTCCCCTTGTCCATGGCTTTGGTGAGTGCCTCAAAGAAGTCGACCAGATTTAACAGACATGACCTCCTTGGGCTGCAAGAATCTTGGTGTGAAGCACCAACAGAAGGAGTGGAACCAATGGTGAGTTCTTAGGTGATGAATGGTGCAAAAAGGGCTTAATGATACAAAGTTTAGAAGGGAACAACCTAGACTTCTGCCCAGCATAGATAAAGATCTAAGTACTACTTAGGTTAAGGACATTCCACAGCTGACCTCTCCATACGGACTTCAGGAGCTAAAGCCTCTCTGAAAGTGGAGGTCCATAGGAAAAGAAGAGAATGCCTTGTCTGGTCACTTATAAATGCAATAACTTCCATTTCTTTTGACTAAGCCATAGCTGAAGATTCAGAATAAAGGGAAACACTCTTCTATCATATCCCATAGAACCTCTTCAGTAGGGCAGCAGGAGTTGTGCACATACTGCCGGTGTCAGATGTGGTGTGTGCTCAGTACACAATGGAGAAGTATGAGAGGTGCCTGGAATGGAAAACAAAACAGCAAGAGGTCGAGTACTAGTATCTCTTTTAACTGCTGCAATGTGCTCTTGTATGTCACCTTCGGCCATGCATTCAAAACTTTTTTACAAAATTTAACAAGGAGAAAGATCGATAGTCTACAAATGAATGCAGGAAGGCCAGTGGAGACTAAAAGACCCACAAAGGTGGCATGATAACCACAAGGGGGTAAGGCAAGAGAAATGTTTCTGACCAAAAAGTCAGGGAATTTGACAAGCCAGCCCTTACAACAATATGTCACTTCAACTAGCCTGTAGAGGCAATGACCAAAACTTGAACTCCTCACAAAAGCAGGTATCAGAAGCTGCTTTCTGATTCATACTCAACTTTTAAAAGACAGAAACTAGCTAATAGCACAAAACGAAACAACCAAGCCAATGAAAAAAAAAACGTTTATTTCTCTAGCGCCTCGGCCACAGTAAGCCTTCAAGGAGTACCCCATCATACACAAAAAGCAGTTTAAATAGTAACAGTTAATTGAACCATAAAACAATCAACCAATTACTTAATAAAATTCAATCAAATAACACTTCTCCAGCAGCAGTCTGTATTCAGACCTTTAGGTAACAAAGTGCTATATTTCAAGATAAAAATTGTTTCTTTCTTTAAAAGTAACTTTTCAACAACGGTAACATCAAGTTCATCAACAGCTACTTGTTGCAAAATAGTAGCTTAAAGACTATCACTCTGGCCACCATGATGTACAGAAAAATGTTGGGCTAAAGGGCTCTCTAACTTACTAATTCTAATATCTATTAAATGTTCAAGTAACCTAACCTTAAACATTCTCTTAGTTTGCCCAATGTAAAACTTGTTGTTGTGTGTATAACACACATAGGGTTGTTTATGCAATTAAATGTGGATGTAACAAGTTTTACATTGGTCAAAAGTCAGGTTGCTATCAACCTGGGTGCCCAAATCCCTCACTACTGATTGTGTACTTAGGACATTGTTATTAATGTGATAATAATTGACTGTTACTATTTAAACTGCTTTTTGTGTATGATGGGGTACTCCTTGAAGGCTTACTGTGGCCGAGGCGCTAGAGAAATAAACATTTTTTTTCATTGGCTTGGTTGTTTCGTTTTGTGCTGCAGCAATTCATCCACTTGTTGTTTGATTCAGAAACTAGCTAATAACCTTTTAATGGCAGATAAGGATTTAGCCAATGTAGGAAGTAGTGGTCTTACGCCTGGACCTTAGATCTTTTAGCTTTTGCATTCTTGACTTCAGTTTATGGATGATGCCACTGGTTGGTACTTGTGCTGGACTAAATTTCCATCTCAACAAAATATGAAGACCTTATAAAGACTTGAGCTTATTACTTTCACAAAAACAAATTGCTGGACTGAAGGTCAGGTAGAATCTACATAAGCAGCCATCTTACTCCCATCATTAATACTAAATATGACATGCGAGTAATGGCTAACGTATGTTATGAGGGCAAATACATACAAGGAAGACAAGCCTTGCGAGTAACAAAAAAAAAGGGGGGGGGGCCACTGGAATGCACAATCCCCTTAACCTCAGCATAAATGAAAATCCCAAAGGGAGTGGCATGTCCCCACTTTCCTAAGGACTCAAGTTTTTAAGACAACAATGAAGAATGGCATTCAAGAGAAGAACCCAAGAGTTCTATTCACTGCAACCGTCCGTTTAAAGTAACTTCCAAAAGTATTCCAAGACCCTGTGGATTAACAGCAAGTTATTATTTCACCCTCATTACAATTTCAAACTCTCAGAAGTAAACAGCACTATATCAAAACACTATAAACACATTTCTACTCACTAGTGATGTTGTTGCCCCTAGGTTTGGTACTACATCCAATTCTCTATTGCTCCCAATCACTCGTGGAATGGAAAAGTTAGCAGATGCTTGAGTGGAACTCTCAGAGATGGCTTTAGTCCTTCCAACAACAGCCCTATCTACTATCTGTGTCATCCTCATTTGCCTTGGTTTCTTTTTCTTTAAAGATAACATTCTACTGGATGTGACTGATGCAGAATGACTATCAGGTACAACAAAAGAGTTATTGTCATCGGTGCCTGATGCTGGTTTTCCATTTCTGTTGGCGATCTTGCCCTGAGAATTCCGCCTCATCCTCTTTTTAGGCTGAGCCATCCCAAGATCATCTTCAAGCCAGTCATCTGCTACATATTCATTTGCTGGAATAAGGGCTTCATCAGACTGCATCACTGCTGCTGGAGCTACTGGTTCTGACAAAGTCTGGGCCAGAA
Source organism: Protopterus annectens (assembly GCF_019279795.1). Classification (NCBI taxonomy): domain Eukaryota; kingdom Metazoa; phylum Chordata; order Ceratodontiformes; family Protopteridae; genus Protopterus; species Protopterus annectens. Next base: position 1,381,587,005 of record NC_056732.1, read on the forward strand.
GTCTAGACTTAGCACTGCCTAAATTACGGATTGTATTCAAATAGATATTTTTCCCTTCATTTGGAATACCCAAATCCATTTCTTCTTCCTTCCGTAATAATCCATGAAAATCATCATGTTCTTCATCAGATTCTGCACTTAAATTTGTCAAAGGAAGAGGGCTGATGGGTCCACCTTCTGAGTTAGTGGGCGACATCTGTCCTACCAACAGCCTAGGCCGTTTTTTAACTGCTCTCAGTGGTGAAATAGGTTCATCATACTCTTCTGGCACATATTTCTTGCATCTTTCCAGATCATCCCTCCTACTGCTCCTAGACTGCTGGCCATGAGAAGCTGGTGATCTATTGTCAAAACTACCCACATCAACAGCACTTTGGTGACAGGATCTCTGCTTACTAGTCCTCTGGTTAGCTGACAGAAGAGCAGAGCTCTGAGAAGAAGTGAATGACTCCTCATTCTGATGCCAATGCTTCCTGGTTTTCTCCTGTAATGCATGGTGATCAGAAGGTCTAGACAAGGAACTATCTGGCAATTGAGACTGAGACTGTGAATGTTCATCATCAAACAGTTCACTGTCCTGGAAGTTCGAAGTAGGCTGCAAAACCTGTAGCACTGTTAAAAAAAACAAAGTTCACGTGAATATTACAAAGCCATCATAAACACATTATGTCAAAATCAATCTATATCTTAAAATATTAATGAAACAAACAAAGCAAGTTCTTAGATATCACATAAAACATATTTCTGACAAGACAAAACACATCTAAACAAATATCTTGACTAAAAACATACTTTTCTATGAATACATTAAAGCATGTATTAGGATAACTCTCAACCCGGAGACCGTGAAAAGTATATATACACACATCAAGCCAAAAATCTGGGCACCTAATTAGCATACATTTTTATACCAAATAACACACAACTCTTACTACTTCGAGTGGGATTATGGAATACTACTCTGAAACCTCAAATTTCAAAAGCAATTGATACAAATATGAACAACACATTGTAAAATATAAAGATTTTAATAAACGATAATGCAAAAATCTGTCTCGCAAAATCATTTTTTTGAGTCTGAAAAAGGGAGATGTAAAATGTGGTCCCTCCTTCAAATTAATGGGGTCACCACTATATGGGCCATGTGGTCTGGTTCATGTGCACTTAACAGCTTTAAAATAATATGTAATGATTGACAAGACTGAGAAAATCATGTGAAGGGATAAATCAAGCCTGAAAATGGGTACATACCTCCAAAAATAGATACATCATGAAAAGAGGTAAATTAAGCCTGAAAATGCAAATGTTCCTCCAAAAAGGGTACAGCTGAGAGGTCTGGAATAGAACACCATGCGATTACAGTAGAAGGGTTATTTAAATTCATCCATCCACATTTTCCCATGTTTGCACAAGGGGTCAGGGTGTCACATCAACAGGCTACTTACATGTAACCTGTAAATTTAAACAGCTGAGGTAATGATGTATACAGCTTGATTACTAACCTTACTTGTTAATTGGAGATTAACTAGACAACAGCACTGCTATATAAAATAACTGGATGAAGTATTCAAAATACCTGAACAAGGCACTTAATATTACTAGACAAAACATTTAAAATAGCTAACTAAATTTTACTTCACATAAGATAGAAAATTACTTTTCCATAATGTACCAGTTCAACATTAAAATGGTAGCTGTTTTCGCCAAGATAAAAACAAACCAGCTGCACCTGCTTTCCCTGCAAAAAGTTTCTTTAAAAAAAGTTCTCGCAGTCTGGTTATTCAAAAAAAATATATAAACAAATGAATACAAGACTACAACTTCAGAATTAGCCACAGGTACTGGCATAAGCCATTTCTGCTCATATAAAAAATGCCATCTAACTTATCTGACCGGGGAAAATGAATCCTCCCTGGTAGAAATATTGGCATATATAGGTTATAGCATGGGTGCGCACCTCCTTTATTGACATTGGCATACATGTCATGCACAACACTCCATTTACAGGCTTCCTGTTCCAGAGGACCTGAGTTTTAAGACTTCAGTTTAGTTGTTACCATTCAAACTAAGTTAATCAATGAGAAAGCCAAAAGAAGAAGAGAACTCATGAATTTTAACAATCAACTGGAATAGCGTCCAGCCCTATGAAGAAAATAAATCTGTCTTTTTCAGAAACAGTGGCAATCAGTGTTACTGCTTAGTGGCAGAAGTAGCTACAGTGGGTGGAGACTGTGAAGAAACTCAGAAATGAACTGCTTGAGGGTGGGAGAAGCAATTTAAAAAAAAAAAAGAAAATTAGCAGTAGGACTTGGCATTCATATACTCAACAACATCTTGAGGAAGGGAAGGGAATGCTCTTGCAGGTTCCATTTTGCCTGGCGGATAAGATGCAGTTTGACAAACTATTCTGGTAAAGAAACTTCAGATTGCAACAGCACGGATGTGCTTTTATTTAAGTATAGTGCTCATGATGGGGAGCCTGCAGTGGTGGATTTAGGCCTGGGCGTAGGGGCGTGCGCCTCCTCCTTTTTAAAATTCCTTGTACTTTTGCGTGTTACAAAAACAAAATAGTAATAACAATAATAAATGCATTCTTCTTTTAGAGAAATCGGTCAATGTACTGCTAAGACAGTACGTCTTACCTTTTCAATTTACAAACACTTTTTTATTGCTTGCATCAAACTGAAACAACAGTGCAGATGACTGTGTCACAAGTTTGTATAATTTTCAGTTTGTGACATGGTTTCATTCACTCATCATAAAAACTGTTTGCCTTAACGTTTTTCACTTATTTGCATTAAGGGCATTCTCAACAGTTATATTCTCTTTGAAAACAGCAAAGATCCACAAAAAGACTGCACTGCTGGTTATCCTATTTAACTACAAAATGAGCAAGTGATACCTGCTTACCCCTTAATGTATTTCATTGCAGCTAGCCTTAAAAGAAAGCAGACAAAATGTGTTTAGCAGGTTCTACAAAGCATACAAAAATGTAAGTGTTCAGAACAAATACATATTTGCAGATTAATATGAAACACTGAACGGCAATAATCACCACCTAGTTAATAAGGCACTGTATATGTTCTTATACGTGCTTTCTTAGCCACCAGACAATAAGCTTGCTACGAGAGTCACATTTTCCTTTTGCCTTCTTCTTGTTGCTCGGAGTTTAAGTTAGGACATGTGACGACAAGAAAGAGTTCTCTGCAGTAGGAAAACATGGGTAAGAGACTGTAAATCAGCTGGTAAACAAAGCAGTACATAATGTGATGTATGAAGTTTTTGCTTTATTATTGTTTGGTAGCTCACTAAATAGCTCTTCACTGTTTGACTAATCCATGGCTTTAGAAAGTGCTAGCTATGCTTTGCATGCCATTTCTTTAATATGTGAGGGAGTCGTAACTGCTCTGATTTTTACTGGCAGTATTTGATCTGAGCAGCTGTATTTTTTGCAGGGGAAAAAATATATAGTTTTACAAAATGGTGTGCTTGACAATGTCAGTGGCATTCATTCCTTACAAGTAAGGTGCCTCTGCAACAAGTGACAGTTATTAGTCAGGTAATTAGAATTTTAAAGATTATACAAAACACATAGTATTGAGTCTGAGAGAAAAAAAAAAGTTTGCTAGGTCAGATTAAGTATTTTATAGTGGGTCAGTTGTATAACTTCAGGTTTATTAAAACATCATGGGTTAGTCATCGTACATTTACTACTTGAATTGCATTGCAGATACTTGATGGACTGGAAAAGAATGTAGGCTGCCGGTATAGAGTCTATCATAAAATTTAGCTGATAACAAAGGTAGTGCTCTGAGCAGGGGGACCATTTCAGTAGCAACAATTGGAACACACAGCATAATTATTCGGAGTTCAGTTATAGATATGTAAAAAGAGAAAACAAATTAACAAAAATAATAACACTGGTGCAGATTGTTTAATTTTAAAAGCCTTTGATGTTACATTCATTGACAACAGTCTGTAAAGAAAGAAGTTAGAATTTATGTTGTAAAATAGGAAGGTTGTATTGAGTTTTTAAATGTTTTATATTCTGTTATCTGTTCATTTTTTTCTTATGCCTATACCCTTAGAATGATATCATGTAATGTTTTGTCCACGATTTTGTATGTATTTGCAAAATATGCTATCTAATCCACAGCACGTTGTTTTTGCAGATATTAAATAAGTTATGTATGCTGTGGTTTCAGGATGCCAGCACCACGTGTTATGGTGATGTTATACCTTTGCAGGGAATGCAGACTTCTGGATTTAGCTAGCACAAAAATGTAGCAGTCTTACGTACTGTTATACATGCTGAGGTGTGTGGTTACCGCAGATATATGCTCTTTTTCCTTACTGAGGTGTGTGGTTACCGCAGATATATGCTCTTTTTCCTTAACTCACTTTTATGTTATATGCCATCAGACTGCAATTATGAGAGTACTGGAGGGGGCTGTCTTTAACAACAAAACAGTAAAGTGTCTGCTTCTGCATCAGAAAAAGCATGGGGAAAACAATGTATATAGTAAGGGATAATTCCCAGTACCATGTGGTGCTACCTTCAGCTTTTTGCATAAAGATGTCTCAACCTGCTTATTCTACTGAGGTAATGCAGTATAGTATAAATGGGTAAGGAAATGTAGTTTGTGAATTTATTTATTATTCTTCTCTGTTGTTGACAAGGTCAGTTTAACTAGGCTAACAGCCTCTTTTCAGGGGAGACCTGTGGTTGTTTTTATAGTACTAAGCGAAATTTGGCCAGGATACTGGCAACTTCCCTGACTCTTTCTGACAAGTGCCATGGGGATCTTTTACTTCCACCTGAGCTATCACTAATTCATGCAGACAGAGACTTGGTATAACATCTCATGCTAAAAAAGGTACACTCAGGAGTGCACACCCCCCCCCCCAGTGTCAGCAGCCCAATTACCTGGTGTGAATAGATCCCATAGCCTTCTGCACCAAGAGGTGAGTGTGCTACCTCTTATGCCACTCAACCTGTTAACATTGTCATTTTTGTGAGACTTTTAAATTTATTTCTTACAAGATCATTCATTTCTGTAACATAATTAGCCTGAGTTTTCTGTTACTTTTAGGTAAGACTTCAAAGGGCTATGTCCACTTATTTGCATTTTTTGCTGGCCACATCAAGCTAAGATGTGACAAATGGTGAAGGGTCTTTAGATGTATATTCTAGGTGGTAGGTTTTACTCCTTACTTGACAATGAGTGACATGTTTTTCTTTAAGAATTTGCAGTGATGCTGAATTCTGGGTAATTACTAGTAAAGTGGTCAAGGATACCACTGAAGATCCTATCCCAGTTTCCCAATTATCTTAGAGCACTATCTGATTGATTTGCTTAGAGTAACAGTAGGCAAATGGGGAGTAAGAGATTCAAACCTTGGACTATAGGAAGCAGCTTATTAATGGCTCAATTTTAAATCCCCTGTGCTAGCTCCCAGCTGAATGAGATTATTTTCTTCTGAAAACCTTGCAATGTGTCTTGCATTGTTAGAGTCAGATGCATGCAGAGATAATTTTCAAGTTACGTCATAAAGATTCATATGATATTGTTTTCCTTAGCCTCAAGTTCAATATTCTGATTCTTGTAGTAAGCATTACATTTCTTGTCATTTTGGAATGTGGTATATCATCTTGGTGTCCAGTCATCACAATTTGATCAAACTGATCCCCCACATGCACTTGTAAATTTGAATCATCTGTATAGTAGGAACAAGAATACCTCACCACAGCAGTATGAGTTAAGTTTTACACCTGTATTAAACTTTAGTGCATATTTATGTTTCAGTGCAAGTTGAGTTTTACACCTGTATTAAACTTTAGTGCATATTTATGTTTCAGTACAAGTTGAGTTTTACACCTGTATTAAACTTTAGTGTACATTTATGTTTCAGTACGAGTTGAGTTTTACACCTGTATTAAACTTTAGTGTACATTTATGTTTTGGTACGAGTTGAGTTTTACACCTGTATTAAACTTTAGTGTACATTTATGCTTCAGTATGAGCTGAGGTTTACACCTGTATTAAACTTTAGTGTACATTTATGTTTCAGTATGAGTTGAGTTTTACACCTGTATTAAACTTTAGTGTACATTTATGTTTCAGTATGAGTTGAGTTTTACACCTGTGTTAAACTTTAGTGTACATTTATGTTTCAGTACGAGTTGAGTTTTACACCTGTATTAAACTTTAGTGCACATTTATGTTTCAGTATGAGTTGAGTTTTACACCTGTATTAAACTTTAGTGCATATTTATGTTTCAGTACGAGTTGAGTTTTACACCTGTATTAAACTTTAGTGTACATTTATGTTTCAGTACAAGTTGAGTTTTACACCTGTATTAAACTTTAGTGTACATTTATGTTTCAGTATGAGTTGAGTTTTACACCTGTATTAAACTTTAGTGTACATTTATGTTTCAGTACGAGTTGAGTTTTACACCTGTATTAAACTTTAGTGTACATTTATGTTTTGGTACGAGTTGAGTTTTACACCTGTATTAAACTTTAGTGTACATTTATGTTTCAGTATGAGTTGAGTTTTACACCTGTATTAAACTTTAGTGTACATTTATGTTTCAGTATGAGTTGAGTTTTACACCTGTATTAAACTTTAGTGCACATTTATGTTTCAGTATGAGTTGAGTTTTACACCTGTGTTAAACTTTAGTGTACATTTATGTTTCAGTACGAGTTGATTTTACACCTGTATTAAACTTTAGTGCACATTTATGTTTCAGTATGAGTTGAGTTTTACACCTGTATTAAACTTTAGTGTACATTTATGTTTCAGTACGAGTTGAGTTTTACACCTGTATTAAACTTTAGTGCACATTTATGTTTCAGTATGAGTTGAGTTTTACACCTGTATTAAACTTTAGTGTACATTTATGTTTCAGTACATGTTGAGTTTTACACCTGTATTAAACTTTAGTGTACATTTATGTTTCAGTACGAGTTGAGTTTTACACCTGTGTTAAACTTTAGTGTACATTTATGTTTCAGTACGAGTTGAGTTTTACACCTGTATTAAACTTTAGTGTACATTTATGTTTCAGTATGCTTACCAAAGTACTCAGAAGCATGTGTCAGAGAAGTCCACCTGGAATTCTTTTCATACACCATCTGGGGGATGTTGATGCATGAGTAAAGTAAATATTTAAAACAAGGATATAGTAAATCTTTTGGCTATGACTCACCCATGTTTAAACGCCTGATGATCAGGGTCACTGAAATGTAAATGTTTTATGCAGAGGGCAGGCTCTCCTGCATCCTCAGTGTAGAGGCAAGCTAGCTACGCCCTCCAAATTTATATTATTAATATCTTCTTGGTCACTGAAAAAAAATAAAACATGTCTCTGTCTCTCATGAAAGCAGTCTTTGGGGGCATACTTCTTAACCTGTTAGTGCAAGAAATCTGGACAAAGCTTAAAACAAGGGGGTCAAAGGCTCAAAAATAAGGATATGTTTTAAATATTGCTCTTTTTAAAGTTTAAACTTCGAAAGTTGATAGAATGAAGTCTGAAACACAAATGTATGTTATTATTTAACGAGTTCAATCCTCACACTGATCTACCAGTAAACTACAAATTTTACCAGATGAAAATATGGACATGCTGCAAAAATCTGAACAGTTAAAAGGTATGGTCAGGGGCCAGATCAGCATATGTTGCTTAATACTCTGAAAGTCCATTTTGTTGCCCAGGTGAACTAAGGAGAAAATTCAATCAAAAATGAGGTCTCTCTGTACTCCATATTCTTAATATGCTTTTTGAGGTCTCCATTAGTGTACTTTGAAATAATCACGACTACTGCGGATTTGCAGAATAACAAATTGTGCTACCCAAAGTATTATACTGTAGGTCTGAACCAGAGACTGGTGTGGAGCTTTGGAAACCTTTCCTCTTCCTTTGGTGTTTAAGCAGCTAAAGAGTATTATAAAATAGGATAGGTATAAGTAATGCAGTATACAAATAGTTACTGGATTTGATACTTAGGATTATTAATGAACTTTAATAAAATGTGTGTTATAATAAAAATGAACCTAATTTTAGTTCAGGCAATTCCTTTATTGATGAATAGCATGAAAATTGGCTATATACCTATCATGGCATCTTCTTGGTCACTGAAAAATATCATGGAGTAACCAAAAAATCATGTGTGTGTGTGTGTGTGTGTGTGTGTGTGTGTGTGTAAAAGTTCATAGGTTAGTAGTATGCTATCTACCCTTGTGGGCCACTTTAAGTGTAACCACATTTCCCATCTTAAAGGTAAGAATCAAACCCTGTATCGTGCTCATATGAGATGAACCCAGCATAACATACTGAGAGAAGTAATTTAATTGAATGGACTATTTTTCCCCCAATATTTTTTTATTTCTTCTGTTGCTTACTTGCTTTTGCATTCATCTTTAATTGTTCTATTTGGGGGTCATTTTATAACTGAAAAAAGCACTCAGAGGTGGAGCCTATAACGTCTAGTAGAGGATATCCTTGTTGCTAAACTGCAAAAGCACTCGGTGTAAGTGTCTAGTATTTGATTATGCCACTGGGGAATGCTTTTAGCAGACAATAAACCCCACATTGCTGTGTAGGTGATCCAGTGTTCACTGAACTAGCACTGACTATTAAAATATTGTGTTACAAGGAGCTGTTGATATGATGTAAACTTCGGATACAAATGTGTTGCAATGCTCACTAAACTTTTTGTGTACTATATGTTATATGCATGCATTTATATAGATAAATATGGAAGGGTCATGATGTATACAATAGCTGCTTTTATCTTGGGTCATGATTTTTCTGTTTGTGCCACAGACACAGTTCATGTTTTTCTGCATTGCAGTTTGTATTTACCAAGCTATTAATAGTATAATTTGTTGTACTGCTATAGGCATTTCTTACTGCAAAGTTTAAACTTACAGAAAACAAGAAAAGTGATTAGGCCAGTGAAATATGAGCTGAGCAACACTACAAATGAATATCTACTGGAGGTGAAGAATAGTTATAAGGGATTAGGCATGGTGGGCGGAGTACCTGAATAACTGTGGACAGAAGGTTAAGATATTATCCAGGAAGTGGCAAAAACTAATTCTAAATAGAAAAAAAGATTATGAAAGCAAAATAACTGTCTGTGAATGCTTTAAAAGTGGCTGAAGAAAGAATGGCATCTAAAGAAAATGGAGATAGGATGTAACATGCAAAAACTAATGCAGAATTTCATAGAAAACTGCAAGAATACATATGAAAGGATGTGTAAATGGGCAATGCAATGAAATGGAAAAAACAATAGAATGTGAACAAGAAATCTGTTCACGAAGATGAGTTATATTAAGAGAAACTTCTAGGTAACAATGGACATGACAAAAGACAAAAATTGGAGTAGTACCATCACTGGTTAGCTGCTCCACAGACAACATATTAAGTTGACAAGAAGGACGCCAACGTCACTGATGCATACAATGATGCGTTTTCTAACTAGAGCCAAACATCCTGGAGAGTGGAGTTAAATGAAATTAGAATGTGTTCCTAATAAGGTTGAAACACCAGCTGAATTCTTTAAAATACTGCAAAATGATGTAACACTGCTACATTTAATTTGCCAGCAACTGTGGAAAAAAGGACAGTAGCCACTAGACTGGAAAATGTCAATTTATTTTCCATTCAATGCTACAGATTATTCCAATTAACAAACAACTGCACTTGTAGAAAGTACAGTAATCCTGAAATCAGGAAAACTGTTTCCTCAAAGCTGATGTTAGGGTGATTGTAATCCTAGCTTAGTGCAGGTTATACATGACAGAAGTTCACTGTCAAGGAAGCCATTTGTTCAGAGAGAAAATTATTCAAATTCAGATGACCATGAATTTGGAAAACATATTTAAGTTAAAGAAAACAATGTTATGTCTCCATGGACTTTGACTTAAGAAAGAAAGCAACCAACCAACACTGGCCTTTTGAACTCCTGGAGACAAGCATGGTCTTCCACTTCCAAACCCATTCTAGAAATTAAAAGGAGAGAAAAAGTACACTAGGAGTTTTTCTTATTAAAATACTTCTAACAGAAAGTGAATTGTGCTTAAAACCACTAAAAAAAGAACTGAGCTGTCCAAAAACATTATAGTCTGCTTAGAAAATCTTTTTGAGTTCAGCTATTTGGTATACCAGTTAAATTAAGCTTTTGCTGATTTATCCAAACTTCTGTGCCCATGGTTTACTTTTGATTTTGCATGACATTTATGACGATGTGAGGTAGTATCAGCTATGCCAGAGAGGGTAGGGCAGTTGATGTGTAACATATGCTAGTATAGCTAGCTGGAGTTTTGTAAATAATCATATGTCATTTGTATATCAAACTGCTCTGTACAGATGCTTGTAGTGAAAGAATATATTTGTAAAGCTGCTTGTGTTAAAAATGTATCAACAGTGGGTCCTGATGGACAGAAAAGAAATACACCTGTATGTCAGACTGTATTGTATTTGCCAAAATGAATATATTGTAACAGAGTATGCTGGAAGATAAGAGGTTTAATCTCAGTCCAGATAACTTTGAAAAATAGTCTGAAATTAAATTACCTGGTTTATGCCATAAAGATTGTATCTTACAGTTCTGACTGCAGCCAAAGCAAAATGTCTGTGAAAACCAGGATTAGGAATCCTACTGTATTATCCTTAGAGATGAACTAACTGTTACCTTGGAAGGATGGACATTTTGAAATGGTTTTATAGCTTCCAGATGCTATAATACATCTTGGCAAAGCTCTATCTGCGTGCATGGTAACACACGTGTGAGATTCTGGTTTAGTTTTTAGTACAGGGGGGTAATGTGGGAACCAGAAGTCAGATGACCAGATGTGTATGATGTCATTCTGTAATTCAGCACTGAAATGATGTTCAAATACTAGATGAGTCAGAAGCCTCAGGGCAGTCTGCTTTTAAAACCTGACAAAGAAGGGAGACCACTCACCTACTCCATCTTGCCTTGCTTTAATAAGTAACCAGGGAATAGTAATTCTTTAGATCAGTCAGAAGAATATAGTGAGATTAGTTAAGTATTGATTTTCTCTATCTGTGTGAATCTTTCCATCCATCTCTGCTATTTTCAATATTTCCTGTGACTGAAACTCTGATGTTTATTGTAATAGATATTCAGTATTTTCATTGTCTTTTAATTATTAAACCTTTTTAAACTTTTCATTGTGGTTGGTCCTTTAGAGAATATTTTAACCTTTGAAAGTACTTGTATTTATTTGTTGACACTGGCTGCTCATGGAAGCCTTGCTGCATTTGTCAAACATTTATATTAGTATTCATTTTACTCAATAAAACTGGGTACCCTTTAGAGCAGGGGCTTTGGAGTGTTCTGGTGAAGATGAAACTACCTTATAGTGTGGGCATAACTGGTAAATCTGTGCCAGCCTTTCCCAGTTGTGTGTATGTGTGAAAATGAAATCTCAGAGTGTGTGTTTCAGCTACTTCGAGCAGAGACATAGACCACTGGTTTCACAGAGAAGGTTGTGGAGGACTTGGCTTAGGACACTCAGCTGAGGACTCAACTCTACAGCTGTTACAGTGGACAGTCTTGCTGGGGGCCTGGACAGAAAAAGGGAAACCCAGATCCCAGACTGTGTGTGTTCCCTGTGTGCTCTTAAGGGAAATTGTGGTTGTGCAGACAGCTGCATCTGGAAATACTGTGTGTGTATCTCTTTTTATTTCAAGTGAATGTCCCTCCCCATTGTCAGTGTGAGGATTGAGGCTCCTTGATTACTGACCCAGAGGAAGGGCATCACAACAATAAAGTAGATTTTGACTTGCAGTGCTATCTAAATTGCTACAATCTCCAAACCACTGTAAACTCCAAACGAATGAAAGAATAACACGGCCAGACTTGCAAAACACCGGTTTTTAATACTTGTTTTAAACGCTTGACAATAAAACCGTTTAAATACGGGACTTCTTCAGAAACTAAACAGATTTAAAATTCTAAGACTGGTTTTTATACATCCTTTCTAAAAAATGCGCCAAATTCCTGAAATTACTTTACTTTTAAAGGCATATACAGCCCAACAATAAGAGACTGAAACAGATAATTTTAACGGAACAACTTTACAAATCCCTATGGTCTAATGTATGTTAAAATGGATACACCTTGTTATCTACTTCTAATGTTTTAATTTACAAAACACAAGATATATAAAATATATAAAATGTATGAAATATATGATATATAAAAAATTCTATGCAAACATTTATAAAATTCTTAAATTTCATACTCACATGTGCTTGAAAAACACCTATACTTATATATACATATTTTTTATATATTTATATATCTATACATTTTTTACATTTTTATTTTTATATTCATATATATACATGTACACCCATGCACACATATATGTGCATATAAATATGTATACACACACAAGCGCCCACTTATCTGCATACCTATAGCACATATATGTGTGCATTAAAAAAAATACACATACATATATAAACAAATAAAAAAATATACACATATATAAAAAAATGCAAAAATGCACACATATATATTTTGTGTGATGAAAATATTTACTTTCATGAACCTACTATTCGGAAAGAACATGTATATACATGTGTATCTTGAATTTTAAACTTTTTGAAATTTTTAAAAAACTATCTTTCCAAACTTCTCAACCTCAACAAGCACATTATTGAGCATTTGTCGTTCAGACCTGGGTTTACAAAAGCATTTAGTCTAAGTTGCCACATCAACTCCATTTTCTCTAATAATAAACCTAATGGCCCTCCTCTATCATCTTGTGGAATCTGCTGGATTATCTTAAATTTAAATTTATGTTGTGGGTAAATTGTGGTATGCATTGCCAAAGCATTGTCCTCTCTTTTCTGTGTTATACTTCTAAGGTGTTCAGATATTCTGTCCCTTAATCTTCTATCTGTTTTGCCTATGTAAAAGGAGGGACATGCTTGGCACTTTGCCACATAAACTACACCCCTGGTGTTACAATTAAAACTACCCTTTAACGATATTTGGAAAGCATTGATAACTATATTACTACCTTCATCTATTACATAACAATAAGGACAGCACCCACATGGTTTCATGCCTATATTCCGATTAATACATTTTCTTTCCCTTTGAAATATTTCTTTATAACTGATACCCTTTCTCCAAACAACTTTTGGTGTAAAATTAAAAATGGAACTCAATTCCATTTCGTCTTTCAATAAAGACCAATTTTTGAAAATGATTTCCTTTATACCCACATAGTTGGATGAAAACCTCATAATACATGCTGAATTAAATTAATTTTGGGAGGATATAGATACAATTTGATCAATATTTGACACACTTAAATTGTCCTCTCTGTTCATGACATCTGCCTTAATATTAAGTATTGGTTCATAAATGCCATTCATTCTCTTCAATGTTACTTCTTGGATTAGATCATCTATCATTTGAATAGGATAAGCTCTACTAAAAAACATTTCCTTTAGGACCATACATTCTTTATCAAATTTCTCATTAGTTGATATCATTCTTGCAGCTCTTACTAACTGGCCTTTTAAGACCGAGCGTTTCTGATGTAAGGGGTGGGCGCTTGAAAAATGTAAAAATTTATTTGAATATGTTGGCTTCCTATATAATACGGCTTCATAACGCCTGTCAACATTATTTTTTGTCACCTCATCATCCAGAAAAACCATAACATTGTTGTGAAACGAATAGGACAATTCTAGGAATTGAGTTGTGTTGTTCATCATATCGACCAATTCTATAGCTTTATTTGATGGCCCTTCTATGATCACAAAGATGTCATCAATAAATCTACCATAATATTTTACAATGTCCTTAAACAACCCATTAGTAAAATATGTGTGATCTCCCAATGTGACAACACCATGTTGGCATAACTAGAGCCACATGGTGAGCCCATTGCTACTCCTTCTCTCTGTTTATAATATTGTTTATTGAATAATATAAAGTTGTAAGACAAAATTATATCCAACATCTCTTGAACCAAAGTTATTTCTGCTTGAGATGCGTTTAAATGGCCCATTCTGGCCAATACCCATTCAATCCCTGTTTGTTGAGGGATACAAGTATACAAATCTTTTATATCCATTGTTACAAAGCTGTTTTGTTCTAAATAAGGAAGGTTGTTTAAACTAGCTAAAAATGCCCAAGAGTCCTTCAAAATCCATGGTTCTTGTATTACATATTTCTTCAGAATTGAATCCACAAATTTTGCACATGCATAAGTGGACGAATTTCTACCATCCACTATAGGTCTAAATGGTGGGTTCTGAAGGCTCTTATGTATTTTAGGTACTCCAAATATATATGGTGTTCTAGGGGCCAAAATCATTAAATAATTGAATGTGTGCAAATCTATTCTTGCCTCTATAAACAACTCATTGAGAAAACTTTTTATAAACTGGTTAGCTTTATTGTATTCATTAAGTGATGCTTTAACATAAGCATCACCTTCCAAAATATGTGTGATGCAATTTTCATAGTCTGGTAAATCCATAAAGACCAGACCTCCACCTTTATCAGGATTCATAATCCTGATATTAGTGGACGTTAGACATTCAAGCTCATCCCTTTCCTCCTCGTTTAAATTATTAACACAGTTCAACCTACTCCTACTTAACTGCCTTAAATCCAATTCACAAACCCTCTCAAATATATAGAGAGCGTTTTGTAAAGGTGGATTATAGACACTAGGTACTCTAAACCCGGAATTATGTGGTGCCCGATTACCCAATAACATTTTCAAATTCAATTTTCTAACGAATAATTTCAAATCACAAATGGTTTCGGCTAAATCCATCTTACATGATGGCACAAAAGTTAAACCCTTAGATAGGGTATTTGCCATATGTTCTGAAACCTGGAAGGAGGAGTAGTTGTATATCGTGAAATCCCCTTTACGATTTTTTACCAATATGGGGACCATATCCTCATTTGACTCATTGGTCATCTCCTGCTGTTCCGATTCTTCCTCTTGTTCCATTGTTTTTTCTGGTTGGATCTCCGGAAACCCTGATTATTATTTGAACTGGCATTGTTACTTGAAGGCCCCAGTTCTGGATTGTTCCATTCCTTTATTCTTTCGCTTCGTCTTACTTGCTCATTGGCCAGTTCATCGTTACCGGTTTGTTGCTGGCAGAAACCAGAAGGTTGATCTTCATTACTAGACAACGTCATGTTTTGCCTAGTATTACTCTCCTGGTTGTTGGATCTGGTCTGATCTGCCAAAACACTCAATCTTGTTTGTGATGATGGAGGTGGGGGATATGCTCTACCTTCATTATATTGCATCTTATCTCTATCCAGTTTTTTGATCTTTATATGCCTCATTTTCTCAATGTGTTTTTCGATGCTTTAAAAACACCTCAAATACTCATATCTATATCGACTGAAATCACTGTGTTGTTTTATGGCAACATCTGTTCTTTTAATATTCTCTCCCAGTTCTTTAGCTTCTATAGTATAATGCTTTATCATTGTTTGCATCAGCTGTAAACCTTGCTGGTTGAAGACCTTAATTAGGTCTTTGTGAAATTCGGAACCAGCTACCAGTCCAGTAGGGTAGCGCCAGGTTCTCAGTCCCTTAGGGACTATGTCAGCCTTTATACACTCCTGAAAATACTCTATTTCAAGATTAAGTTTCTTGAATTTTAACATACTGCTGCCCAAATTATCAAGTAAATTGGACAAAAGTGGACTGTCATTCTGATCCATTCCTACCTCACTATTCAAAGGTCCTGGTCTATTTAGACCCACTGGTGTAATCAACCAGTCTTTCAAATTTGGAATTTGTGTTTCTGTGGATACTGTACTAGAATTACTTCGCTCTTGTATATACATCCTCTGTGCCGCTGGTACGTTGTTCCCAATATTGACATTTGTCTCATTTTGTGGAGAGACTATATTATTATTATTAACATTTACACTTGATGTTATTAATGTCCCACCTATCGCACCAAGCACCTGTGACGATTGCCCAATATTAGGAGCATTAAGAAGATTAGCCCCCATTACAGTACCTGTTTGTGGATTGTGTCTTTGATTACTAATCGTTTTCCCTTGCGACTGCATTAGTTGTTGTGTATCCAATACGCCCATCCGATCCTGCTGCCTGTTTTGGATAGAAGAAATTACATCCAGTCTCTCATTCATTGTCTCAACCTTCTGAGACAATAATGCGATAAGTTGCGTTAACTTATTCATTCCATCAATTTCAGTATCAGTAGCTGTAAAAATCTCCGGCGTTCCTTGCAAAGTGTCCTCAGCCATGTTCCGAAAAACAAACTCCAAACTCTCAAAGGCAAAGAAAATGTATTAATCGGAATATAGGCATGAAACAATGTGGGTGCTGTCCTTATTGTTATGTAATAGATGAAGGTAGTAATATAGTTATCAATGCTTTCCAAATATCGTTAAAGGGTAGTTTTAATTGCAACACCAGGGGTGTAGTTTATGTGGCAAAGTGCCAAGCATGTCCCTCCTTTTACATAGGCAAAACAGATAGAAGATTAAGGGACAGAATATCCGAACACCTTAGAAGTATAACACAGAAAAGAGAGGACAATGCTTTGGCAATGCATATCACAATTTACCCACAACATAAATTTAAATTTAAGATATTCCAGCAGATTCCACAAGATGATAGAGGAGGGCCATTAGGTTTATTATTAGAGAAAATGGAGTTGATGTGGCAACTTAGACTAAATGCTTTTGTAAACCCAGGTCTGAACGACAAATGCTCAATAATGTGCTTGTTGAGGTTGAGAAGTTTGGAAAGATAGTTTTTTAAAAATTTCAAAAAGTTTAAAATTCAAGATACACATGTATATACATGTTCTTTCCGAATAGTAGGTTCATGAAAGTAAATATTTTCATCACACAAAATATATATGTGTGCATTTTTTTACATATGTGTATATTTTATTTGTTTATTTATATATATGTATGTGTATTTTTTCAATGCACACATATATGTGCTATAGGTATGCAGATAAGTGGGTGCTTGTGTGTATACATATTTATATGCACATGTATGTGTGCATGGGTATACATGTATATATATGAATATAAAAATAAAAATGTAGAAAATGTATAGATATATAAATATATAAAAATATGTATATATAAGTATAGGTGTTTTTCAAGCACATGTGAGTATGAAATTTAAGAATTTTATAAATGTTTGCATAGAATTTTTTAGCATATGAAATGTTGATTGTATATGTAATTTTATATATAAATATGTAGGTTTTTGTATATATGGATTGTTATATATTATATTGATTATGTATTATATATTTTTTGTATATCATATATTTTGTACATTTTATATATTTTATATATCTTATGTTTTGTAAATTAAAACATTAGAAGTAGATAAGAAGGTGTATCCATTTTAACATACATTAGACCATAGGGATTTGTAAAGTTGTTCCGTTAAAATGATCTGTTTCAGTCTCTTATTGTTAGGCTGTATATGCCTTTAAAAGTAAAGTAATTTCAGGAATTTGGCACGTTTTTTTAGAAAGGATGTATAAAAACCAGTCTTAGAATTTTAAATCTGTTTAGTTTCTGAAGAAGTCCCATATTTAAACGGGATGAAAAACGTATTTTTATTGTCAAGCGTTTAAAACAAGTATTAAAAACCAGTGTTTTGCAAGTCCGGCCGTGTTATTCTTTCATTAAATTGCTACAATGATTACAAAAGTTATTACACATTTGACAAGACTAAACTAAATATTTGCTTTTTTGGATTTTTTTTCATGACATCTACTTTTTTACTTGTTCTTTTACTTTTATATAAACAAACTTTACCGTTTCTGCTTAAATCATTATTAACTTACAAAAAGAAAAATAAGTTTACTATAGTACTGACTGTGGCTAAGAATCACTTTCAGTGGCACTCTTTCTTGGGTTATAACAATACATATTCCCAACATGCCATGGGAGGGGACTGTGACTTGGCATGGGCAACCAATAATCTCTTCCAGGCACATTTCAAAACACTTGTACATCTGTAAATGTGCTGTGTGCTGCACAGGAATTACTTGTTTCTACTACAACATCCACAGAAAAACCATGTACAAATCAATGTAAATTGCTGTCTTTTTTACACATGCTGTCAGAGCATCTTAAGGTGATCTTTTCACATCTCACAAATGCAGTTCCATCTTCCCACTCCCACCCTGGTAGTTGACTAAAAGAACTGCACCCCCCCACTTTGCAGTTTCCTGGATCTGCCACTGGCCTGTAGATGACATTATAAAATGCTTTACTGTGGCCATTACTTCTGCCACTTTCTGGTGAACACACATTCCCAGAAATAGGTTTTTTTTTTCAGGGCAGTCTCTCTGTATAAGTAAGGTGTGGTAACTGTTTAATAATTTTGTGAACATCAGAAGCTGGTGGCAATGTATATAGGATACCAACAAGATGAAATACAGTAGTGTGGTCATTATTTCTTTATCTTTCCTCATAATCAAACCAGAAAAGTGCACATAATACGTGGCTATGTTTTGACAGTACTGTTGAGGAGACAAGATCTCTATGAAAGCATACATTGGTAAGAATGATATGATACAGCTTGTCAGTGGGGCAAGTACAGGTTGAGCTACAAGCTAGTATACATTACTATGGTCATTATTTATTTCACTTTTACCATTACCTAAACAAGGGATGTACTAAGTAAGTAGCTGTCTTCTGGAGGTGGGGGGTGAGGAAAAATGCCATAACATGACCATTGCTTAATGATTTGATTTGATATGGCTTGCCAGTAGAGCAGTGCATGAGGTTCTGAAAAACATGTTAAAGCACATTACTGTGGTCATTATTTCTTTCACTTGCCTCACCATTAAAACTCAGAGGCATATACAGAAGGTAGCTACCTTTTGGGATAGGGGTGACTAAGCATACTGTTTGTGAAATCTAACAGATGACCATTATTTAATGATATGACATTGCCTTGACCAATTATTTCTTTCAGTTTCCTCACAATCCAAATCAGCAGGTGGCTATCTTCTGAAAGTACAGGTAAAGAAGCATGCCAGAGTACTAGATTCCCAAATGTATCACAATTCCATACAAAAATATATTTCACTTTATTTTTGCATATAATTGTCCACACACCCCCATAGCCTGCCTTCTGCAAGGTTCTTCCCTTCTGCAAAACACTGGATTGATCACTGGACAGGAATGAAAAATAGAGGTTACTGAAATGGCCACAGAGGTCTATACCGTGAAAATAATGTGTACAATGGTAGATGAGCATAATTTGATCAATTCTGCAGTAGCCTTAGCTATACGGGTAGACTACCATAGCTTAAATTGAATGGGAGGAAAAAGGATGCAAGTCCAAAATCCTTAGAGAATGGTCCGAGTAAAGCCTGTCCCATACTATGAGAAGGAATATACTTTGCAGCTTTACAAATGTATGCATAGAGGACCAACTTGTTACTACAAAATATTTTTAAAATCCAACCCATTCCAAAAAGGCACAGATAAAGCAAAAGCCCTAATAGAGTGTGCTTTGACCCTTCTTGTAATTGCATTTTCTGGATGGTAAAGTAAAGTTAATATGGGTACTGACAACATTCCAGGATACTTCTTAAATATCTTAATGCAGAATCTACCAGGGCCACTAGAAACCCTCTTTAACCACAGCCTCTGAATGGACTTTGTCCCAGAAGAATGGAGGACTACAACAGTCGTCTCTCTGCATAAGGGGGGGCCCATTAACTGACCCAGGGAACTACAGAACCTTAAGCTTGACCAGTCTTACCTGCGAGGCAATGGAGAGAATTATCGTGGACTGATCAATAACAAATGTAGGAACTTTCCAAAAACTGGACCACTCCCAATTTGGCTTTGTCAAAGAGAGGTCTTGCCTGCAAAAACTGGTGGACCTTTTTGAAGAAAGTCACCAGGGCCATGGATGAGGGTAAAACAGTACACACCACTTATCTATACCTGGCCAAAGCTTTTGATACAATCCCCACTTGGGGATTATAGATAAACTTACTGAGTTAGGCATAAACCCCTACATCGTCAGATGGATAGCCAACTGGCTCACAGTAAACATACTGTCCAGATAGGTGAATCCACTTCCAATAAGAAACTGGTTACTTGTGGTGTCCCACAGGGTTCAGTGCTGGGACCCCTTCTGTTTGGTATATACTTTTCTGAAGTGAAGGCCAATGTTGGGGGCCTCTGGCTCACCAAGTTCACAGATGATTGTAAGTTGGGAGCAATCACTGAATCCCCAAACGATGTTAACATCCTACAAACAGGCCTAAAAATGACAAACGACTGGTGCCAAAACCATGGTCTCAGACTAAATGCTAAAAAATGCATAATCATATCCTTTGGTAAATCAGATATTCCTGCAAATTATAATATTGATAGCACATCCCTAAAAGTAAACCCAGTGGTGAGGGACCTAAAAACACAGATAGATAGTAACTTAAACTTTGACCTCCAGGTAGATCCAATAGTGGCACAACTTATAAGTAAATGCATGGCAGCAACATCAATGTTATAGTGCCACTGTACTAGGCCATCATCAGGCCCATAATTGAGTACAATTCTCCCTTCTGCATGTACATGATTAGGCACTTACACCAACTGGAGCAGCCCCAGAGGTTTCTCACTAAAAAAAATCCAAAACATAAGACACATGTCATATGCAGACTGACTAAAGGCCCTATCCCTTCACTCGGTCTCATATTTACTGACAGGTAACTTATGCCAGACCCACAAGGCATTTTCTGATCCAGCCCTGATGAAAATGTTACATATTTGCAAGAAACTTGTACAAGGATAATGCGTTCCATAGACCAGAACCTTATTTGTGACTAACAGTACTTGTTGGAGAAACCAATTCATATCTCAAAGACGACCTCGTCTATGCAATAAACTTCCCATCTTCGTAAAACAAAGTGTGTCCCTTACTCTCTTCAAAAAGAATTTGGATAAATGGATGGGGAACAATAAACTCCCTCCTAGGGTGCTGTCCATGTCCCATATGGACAGAGTCAGCTTGCAAAATGATTCAGGGCTCCCACACTCAAAGACCCACAACCCTGATACTACCTGATCCCATATCTGGGGAATTAAGACATAATATTGTCATATCCTGGGTATTATTGGCTAGACTTGTAAAGGCTTGTGTGCCATTAGCCTAGTAATAACCTATGATACTATTTGTGTATAGTCTGCTTTGAAACAGGTTGCCCTTTGTTCTTATCTTCCCAAGAAATGAATAACTGATCAGATTTCCTCAAAGTTTTAGTTCTATCAGGATACTATCCAAGTTATCTGTGGATGTCCACGGTATGGAGAATCTTTCCTCCTTATTTTTGTGTGTTGAAAAGGAGATGGATAGCTTGGTTCAAAGTAAACTTGGACATCAATTTAGGATAAAGGGAGGTTTAATTCTTAAGTAAACCCTAACTTTGTGGAAAATGAAATAAGGCCAACTCATCATAAAAGCTTGCAACTCATACTTGTCTTGTAGAAGTCAGAGCAATCAGCAAAACTGTTTTGCATGTTAAGAAACTTAAGTCGGCCTAGTGAACTAGTTCAAATGGAGCAAGAGTTAATTTTTCCCAGACAATATTAAGATCCTAAGAAGCTGCCACCTGTTTTCTAGGATGCATGGTATGCAACACCTTTTTCAAAAACATTTTCACATGGGATTGCAATGAAAGAGGGGGGGATTCATGGGCAAAAATGCTGAAATGGCCAACATAAGTACTTTGATGGAGGAGTAAGACAGTCCAGAGGGTAATAACTTGCACAAATATTGTGGAATCAGAGGAATACTAGCGTAAAGGGTCCTGGGTTTTGTCTTGGCACCAGCTAGAAAATCTGTTTTATATGCTAATGTACAATTTCCTAGTATCAGGTTTTCTTCCCTCTGTCAATATATGCTGCACGTCCTCAGAAAATAGGTGCCCAAACAGTATTAAAACTCTATCATCCAGGCACTTAGTTGCAGTTATTTGGAGATGGGATGCATCAAACACACACTGTCTTTTGTGAACAGGTCCACTTTGTTAGAAAGTTTATGGTAATTGCCCTTGGCCATTTCCAAAAGAAGAGAGAACCACTGTCGCCCTGGCCAGAATGGAGTCAAGGCGAACAGCCCTTCTCAATCTTCAGAATAACCCTGGATATTAGTGAAAATTGTGAAAACAAATGTAAGAACATTCCTGTCCAAAAAAAAAGAAAAGGCATAATTTTTCAGGCATTCTTGCATGTAGTCTTGGAGAAGTTTGCCAACTGATTGTTGTGACTGGAGGCAAAAAGATCTATCTGGGGTGTTCCCCATGGCTGGACTAATTCCTGGAAGACCTGATTCAGTTTTCATTCATGAGGATCAGTTTTGGCCCTGCTCCACTTTTTTGCCACAAAATTTTGCCCTGACAACATGTAAGACACTTGAAGAGTGAGAATGTGCTGAAAAGCTATATCCTGAACTATCATGGCTAGGCTGCACAGAGGATAAAATTGCCCCCCCACCAGTTTATGTGTCAGATAACTGTGGTGTTGTCTGGGACACTTGTAATGGCCCTGGGGACTAAGGTTAATTATCTGTAAACTGAGGGTTGAGCTGGGAACTAAACCTTCTATTTAAGGGGCAAAATAAAACATTTCAGAGATTTGCTGGAAAAGGTCACCCAGACTCTGCTACTACTTGATGTGAGGGGAAGGTTAATTTGCTTTTGCTTTCTTGTACTCTATAACACTTTATTGCCTTCTTCTAGTTTGTATATTGTGATTTGTTTTATTTACACTGTGTTTTAATTGTATTCTGCCTTTCTACTTTTAACTGCATATTAAAACTAGGAAAGAGACCACAGGTGTGTCTTTTGAGTCACAAAGAAATTAGAATTGGTCAATTAATGAGACACACAGAAGACAGAACAGGTCAATTACGGTTAATTATCTGTAAACTGAGAGTGGAGCTGGGAACTAAACCTTCTCTTTGAGGCAAAATAAAACATTTCAGAGCTTTACTGGAAAAACTTGCCCAGACTCTGCTACAACTTGCTGTGAGGGAAAGGTTAGTTTGTTTTTGCTTTCTTGTATTTTGTAAAGTAATACAATGCCAAAAAAAAACATGGCAAAAAATAGGAGGTGCAACATCCAGCAGGATAAAACACTCTCATCACACTAAACAAACAAATCAGAGGACAAAAAGTCTACCAAAACTAAATTTGGGGTAAATTTTTACTCCAGGGCCAAGGACAACCACAAGGCATTCTTTAGCTATGTCTGCAACCTCAAAGGCAACACACAATTGTGTGCAGAGCTAATTGCAAATAGAGCCACCTCTACTGAGCCAGAAAATATAGAAAACCTACTGTCCGACAAATTCAGCTCCAACTTTCCCCCTCTTTCCCCCCTGAACCTTCCCTTAGAAAATACCATCAAATATAACTCCTCCTGATATCACTAGGGAACTGGTTCTTAATGCTCTCTCTACAGCCAAGAACACTGCATCAATGGGCCAAGACAATATCCCAGGATACCTTATAAACAGCATGAACCATGGCCTATCAGGACCTCTGGAATTAAGGACAGGCCCACCTCCAGACTGGTTTGCCAGCATGACACACTGGAACTACTCCAGGTGCAACGGACGGTTGGCAAGACAACCATCCAAGTTATAGCCAGCTTAGACCCCCCCACTTCATGGCTCAGGACACCAACTCCTCTTACCTGGATCTACTTGACTCCATCAAGGTACCCCCTTAACATCATGATCCTTGGTCACTTCAACTACCTCACCATAGACTACGTGAACTATTTCTGCACTAATGCACTCACTCAACAATTCCTTGACTTCATCAGTTCTAATGCACTAGAGCAGCTCGTCTCATCCCTCATAAGGGGAGATATCATTCTGGACTTAGTTCTCACCAACATGGGCAACCGCTGCACCACTCCCATAGTATGTTCCTCCTTGGTGAGATCAGATCGGATCATCGGACTGTCTCATTCAAAGTTTCTATCCCACCCAACCTCCCCACATCATAATCAAGATAAAAAACTTCTCAAAAGCTGACTACAACCTCCTAATCAGCAGCTTCACACTACCGCCCCCTTCAGAGGATGCAAACAACTATGCTGAACAGTATGCCATAGCAGTATACAAGCACCTGTACAACTGCATGGACTTAGCCATACCAAACAGAACTAAAACCTGCTCCTCAAGGAAAAACAAACCTGTTTGATGGACATCCTCTATCAACAGGCTTTACAATAACAGGAAGAAACTGTTGCCCAAGGGTAAAAAGGAACAAATTCCAAATTGGAAAAACTCCTTCATTAGCCTCAACAAGCAAATTAGATCACTAGTAAAAACCTCCAAAGTCAATTATGAATCGAAACTTTCCTCTGAAACAAAGGGAAACCACAAAGCCTTCCACATCAGAAACCTCCATGGCAAGGCCCACGTTTTCTCTGAATTAGTACTTAACAGTATCACTTACACCGATCATGCTGACCTAGTCAACTTGCTAGCAGATAGGTTAAGCACAAACTTCACCTCCATGTCCCCCCCAAAGGCCCTTTTGACATCCCCGATACTTGTCCCGCACCTAATATCTCAGTAGATCAAGTGTTAAAGGCCCTATCCAAGGCAAATAACACAGCTCCCATGGGACCTGATAGTATCCCAGGCTGTATTCTGCACCATCTCCAGCAAGAAAGTACAGTTGTGTACACCTACCATAAATGTAGATGTTCGAGTGTCTTCACTGTTGCAGTCATGACTGCAGGGTTCTCCCCTGCCGGCAGGCAGCCCTCGGTCGGCCAGAATCCAAAAGTCTGGGTCCGGCGTCGGCTGTTCATCCATGCTCCCTGACGTCAGAGCGCCAGGAGTACAAAGCTGACAGCCGACGCCATCTTCTCCAGTTTTTCTTGCCCCAGATGTCATAGGTTCATGTCAGGAGTCCCAAAATGAAAAAGGTCCCATAACCTTTGCAAATACACCTCAGAAGAATGGTGAAAAAAGGAAATACACAAAAGTAAAAATAAGAGGGACAGGAGGGAGAGCAGACTGCAACAGTGAAGACACTCGAACATCTACATTTATGGTAGGTGTACACAACTGTACTATGTTCATCGTGTTTCATTGTTGCAGTCATGACTGTAGGGTAGAATCCCAAAGCTGAAAGAAAGGGAGGTGGTCATAAGAGGAAGGGCGGCTAAAGGCCCTGCAAGACTGCAGAGGCAAAGCCTGCCCTAGACTTAGAGTAGAGAGGTAGATTGTAGTGCTTAGAAAAAGTATGCACTGAACTCCAAGTTGCAGCTTCCAAAATGTCCTTGGTAGGAACTCCCTGAGGAAGGCCGCAGAAGTGGCAGCAGCTCTGGTGGAATTAGTCCGTATACTCCCTGGGATTTGCTTTCCATGGTGAGAATAACAAATTCTGATTCCATGAGCAATCCATTTAGAAATGGTCCGTTTTGAAATGGCTTTACCTTGGGAACTTGAAGCATAAGAAACAAACAATTGTTCTAATTTTCTGATGTTCTTGGTTCTGTTCAGGTAAAAACGTAGTTGTCTGTGTACATCCAAGAAATGTAAGATCATTTTCCCTTTATTTTGAGGAGTGGGGGAAAAAGGTTGGCAAGTGGATAGTTTGATTTAAAGCCACTTTGGAAATCACCTTAGGCATGAAGGTAGGATTAGTCCTCAAAGATACCCTGTCTTGATGAAAAATAATATAAGGTTCCACAGCCATAAGAGCTTGTAACTCTGAAACTCTCCTGGCAGAGGTTAAGGCCAACAGGAATAGCTGTCTTCAAAGATAAAAACTTGATGTCAGAAGAGGCAGCAGGCTCAAAAGGAGGCAAGGTTAGTTTTTCCAAAGCATAGTTGAGATCCCAAGCAGGAATGGGAAGAGATCTAGGAGGTCGTAAGTTCTTAGCTCCTCTGAGAAACTGTCTCATGAGCTGGTGGGAAAAGATGGGAGGGTCTGTATTATAATGAGCAGAAATAGCAGAGGCATGTATCTTAATGGAAGAGAAAGAGAGACCCTTATGTAAAAGATCTGTCAAGTAAAGTAAAATTAAAGTAATATTAGGAAGAAGAAGATCAGAATCCTGAGCCTGCATCCAGGAACAAAATCTTTTCCATTTTCCTGCATAAGATTTT
The DNA here is from genome assembly GCF_019279795.1 of Protopterus annectens. NCBI lineage: Eukaryota > Metazoa > Chordata > Ceratodontiformes > Protopteridae > Protopterus > Protopterus annectens. The sequence goes on from NC_056732.1 coordinate 1,381,613,222, forward strand.
CTAGTGCTAGGACGTCTGGCTTCTAAAATGACATCCATAACCTGCTTGGGCAGTAAAGAAGAAATCAAAGGCCCTGGATTAACCAGGCCGCCAGGCTGACAGCTCTGACATGAGAGTGTAGAACCTGACCCTGATATTGGGACAGAAGGTTCGGAGACTGAGGTAAAACCCAAGGGGGCTCCAGGCATAGGTTTTTTAGAGTTGGATACCAAAAGTGACGAAGCCAATTTGGAGCCAGCAAGATTATCATCTTGGGCTTGTCCTGTTTTATCTTCAGTAAAACCCGTGGAAGAAGAGGAAGAGGCGGAAAGGCATATTCCGAGAGGTTCCTCCAACTGAATGACAGGGTGTCCACTTTCCAAGCTTCTCTGTGGAAAGTCCTGGTGCAAAAATTCTGTAGTTGATGATTGAGATGGGATGCAAAGAGGTCTATGTGAGGACATCCCCAAATTAGAAGTTATGTACCTACCATAACGTTCCATGTTAGTTGTCTTCTTCTCGCCTTCTTTCTTGCTGGATGTGTTCGGAGCCGAACCTCGGCTCCGACTCGGCCACTTCTAAAAGCTCGAGAGCTAGTTCCACCGGCTCGAGGCTCCCCTATATCCCACAATGCTAGGCGGTAACTCCTCAGATCTCGTTTGTAAGCTAGGCCCAGCTAGAAAAATTCCATTACATGGAAAGGATAAAAGGTCACAAAACAAACTCCTCTAGGTCTGTCCAGGCTAGGGGGAAGGAGGGTGGGACGCAAGAAAGAAGGCGAGAAGAAGACAACTAACATGGAACGTTATTGGTAGGTACATAACTTCCAAATGTTAAGTTGTCTATCTCGCCTTCATTCTTGGTGGATGGGACCGCGTCCCTAGCACCTTGTCCCGGGTGGCCTAACGGAACAGACTCTTGAGTACAGTGGAACCAAAGTTAGCTCGGTCCCTAGAGGCTAAGTCCAACTTATAATGAGAAATGAAGGTATGGGGAGAAGCCCAAGTAGCTGCAGAACAAATCGAATCAATAGGCAGTCTGTCTTGGAAAGCTATAGATGTGGCTAAAGCTCTAGTGGAATGAGCCCTGGGTTTAGTTGGCAACTGTTGATGTCTGATCTCATACACAAAGGTGATCAATGAAGTAAGCCACCTAGAAAGAGATAGCTTAGAAACTGGAAGGCCCATTCTTCCTTCCGCATAGGAAACAAATAGTTGATCAGACTTTCTGAATTGTTTGGTCCTATCTAAATAGTACCTGAGTTGACGGTGAATGTCTAACCAATGTAACTTTTGTTCTGATCGGTTGGAATAGTTAGGAAAAAACACTGGAAGATCAATGGTTTGATTCAAATTTGCCGGTGAAGCTATCTTAGGCAAAAAGGACGGGTTAGTACGTAAGGACACCCTATCCTTATGAAACAAGAGATAAGGGGATCGGCTACACAGAGCATGTAGTTCACAGACTCTTCTGGGTGAAGTAATAGCTACCAAAAAGAGTGTTTTCCAGGATAGTAACTTCATTGAGCATGAAGCCACAGGTTCAAAGGGGGGAAGAATTAAAGATGCTAGAACCAAGTTGAGATCCCATTGAGGAGGAGGATCCCTGATAGGTGGTTTGAGGAGAAAAACTCCCTTTAAAAAGGCTTTGCAGAGTTTGTGAGACATAATGGAGGACTCTGAGACTCCAACATGAAAGTTCGATATTGCTGCCAATTGAACCTTGATGGTAGACGGAGACGAACCTGAGTGGAAAAGTTTGGCTAGAAAGTCTAAAACTGATTGAATGGAAGCAGTGAAAGGATCTATATCCTTTGACTATGCCCAACAGGAAAAACGTTTCCACTTACTATGATAAATCTTCCTAGTGGAAGATTTATGAGAGGCTATCAAAATATCTCGAACTGAGTGAGATATTAGAGGAAGCCTGGCTAAAGTTGGAATAAGAGGAACCACGCTGTGAGGTTCAGAGAAGGGAGGGAGTGGTGCAACTGACCCGACTGATGGGTCAAGAGGTCTGGAACTGGGTCCAGGTGCCAAGGTTGCTCCAACAGATAACGGTGGAGAAATGGGAACCAAACCTGTCGAGGCCAGTGAGGGGCAATGAGGATCATGGAAGCTTTCTGAGCGATGGCTTTCTGAATTAGTTGAGATATCAGTGGGAATGGAGGAAAAGCATACAGAAGTCCCCGGGGCCAATCGTGGACTAGAGCGTCTCTGCTGGGGTGGCCTGGTTGGGGAAAGAGGGTGAAAAAATCGTTGCACTTGCTGTTTTGGGGAGTAGCAAAAAGGTCGCAGCAAGGCCGGCCCCACTTTCGAAAAACTTTCTCCAACACTGAATTCTTCAGAGACCACTCGCGAGGCATGAGAATAGCTCTGCTCAATTTGTCCCCAATCACATTGGACTTCCCGGGAATGTGCGTTGCTAACAGAAACCGCTGAGAAGAAATCGCCCATTGCCACAGTCTGAGTGCCTCTCGACATAGGGGGTAGGATCTGGTTCCGCCCTGTTTGTTGATGTACCACACTACAGACATATTGTCTGTTTGAATTGCTATAGTTCCTTTGGGAAGAGAGTCTTGTAGGGCTTACAACGCTAGAAGCACTGCTCTCATCTCTAGAACATTTATGTGCAAGTGGTGTTCGAAAGGTTGCCACGTGCCCTGGACCGTCCTGCCCTGGTAATGCCCCCCCACCCGATCAGGGAGGCGTCCGTTGTCAGAGTAGCAACCGGAGGGGGAGGAACAAAGGGTCTCCCCAGAAAGAGCTGGGGGGATGTGATCCACCAAGAAAGATGATCCCTGCACGATTGTGTTATCGCAATGGAATGGGACATTGGAAGTTGTTGGTATGACCATTGTGTGAAGAGCATCCATTGTAAAATTCTCATATGAAATCGGGCTAAAGGGAGGAGAGGGATAGCAGCCGCCATTATTCCTAATACCTTTAGGATCAGTCTGACTTTGACCTTGTCACTCTGCAAGACAAGGGAGACTTGTCTGTGTATGTCTGCTATTCTCTGGTCTGTGAGTGTGGCTGACACGTTGACTGTATCTAGATTTGCACCTATGAAGGTAATAACACGACAAGGCGACAAGACAGACTTTTCGTAATTTATTGAAATGCCTAGTGTTTGACATGTGTGAAGAGTGTAGTCTCTGGCAAGAAGCAGAAGATGCTTAGTGGGGGCTGTAAGGAGCCAGTCATCTAAATACGGAAACACTTGGAATCCTTGTCGTCTCAGATGAGAGGCGACCACTGCCATGCATTTGGTAAACACTCGGGGGGCTGTAGTGAGTCCAAAGGGCAGGGCCCTGAATTGGAAATGACTGGTTCCCAGCCTGAAGCGGAGGAATTTCCTGGAGCGTCGGCTCATTCTGATGTGATAGTACGCATCCTGGAGATCTATAGAGCACATCCAGCTGTCCCGCCCCAAAAGGGGTAGAATGGACTGCAGCGTGACCATCCGAAACTTTGTTTTCTTGACAAACTTGTTCAAGTTGCTGAGATCCAAAATGGGTCTCCAGTCCCCTGTCTTCTTTGGAACCAAAAAGAATTTGGAGTAGATTCCGGATCCTTGTTGGTCTGCTGAAACTGGTTGAATGACTCTTTTTGCAAGCAGCTTTGAAATTTCTAATGCTGCTTGCTCCCTTTGACTGGGTGGAATGTCTGGAAGGGATTTTTTGGATTGCTTTGGAATGAGAAAGAATGGGATTCTGTAGCCTTCGGAAATGATAGACTGTACCCACTTGTCTTGAGTTAGGGATAGCCAGGCTTCTGGGTACAGAGATGATCTTCCCCCGACTGCCTCCGAAGGTGGACAGTCGGGCAACACCTCAGGGATGCTGAAAGGGCTTGTCGGAGAAGGTTTCTCGACCGCCCTGATTCTGCGGGCCCCCTCTGCCTCTAGGGCGGCGTCTACCATTATTGTTCCCCCCTCTGCCTCTAGAGGGGAACCGACTCTGTGCGTCAGGCAAGTTTCCCTGAGATTGTTTGCGGAACCACATCTTTCCCCCTTTCTGGCCTTTGGGGTAAGGCCTAGAAGGAGTAGAAAAACAGACTCCCAAGGCAGAGAGAGTCTTGCCTTCAGTCTCGCACCTAGTTAGGGTTTCCTTCACTTGAGGACCAAAAAGGGATGATCCATCAAACGGGGAATTACTGAAGGATGCCTTGAAATGGTCCGCAAAATTACATAGCCGGATCCAGGCGTGCCGATGCAAGGCCACACCTGTACCTGCCGCTCTGCTCGCTCCATCTGCCGCATACGAAAGGAGGCGCATGGAGGAGTTAACTATTGAGTTGAGGGTTGCCAGCTGAGAGTTCATCCGATCCTGAAAACCCACAGCTGTAGGATCCTTTAACATTTCGCTCGCTTCCTTGAGCAAATCTCTCTGGAGACGAGTGAAATGACACAAATAATTCAGCGAGCGCATAGAAAAGGTCGCTGACGAGAACATCCGCTTCCCGTACCTGTCCATAGTCCTAGACTCCTTGTTAGGAGGATGGACAGGCACTGAAGGATCAGCTAGCTCCTTCTTCGTGGCAGCAGCTACCACCATAGCATCCAGAGACACCTTTGGTCAAAACTTCTTTGTCCTTGGGGGCAGTGATAAATTTTGATGGTCTCCTGAAGGTGGGGTCCACAGAGTCAGGAGCCGTCCAGGCCTTCTTTGCCACCACTTGCATAAGGGGGTCAAAGGGAGGGGACACCCAGGAGGTGGAAGGGCGAGAGCCAAGCGCCTCAAGATACACTGATTCATCCTCTGAAGGGTTGAGGGCTGGCCAATTCCCCCTCTGTTTTAAAATCTCGAGGATGTCTGCAAAAGAGACATCTTCAGAGGGGGAACGAGGGGAACCTTCAGAATCCTCTAAATCAGTGTCAGAGGTGACAGACTCAGGGGAGTCGATGTGCTTCCTCTTGCACTGCCTCTTCCTAGGGGGCTCTCCTACCAGGTCAGGAGAGGCCTCGGAAGAGGAGGAGATCCCCACTGGGGATACTTGAGGAGCTGGCTCTCTACGATCCGGGATGAGGGAGTGAGCAGAAATCACCGGTGGCTCCGTGGAGGGAGGGGCAGATGGAGCCAACTGTGGAGTTGAACCAGGTTCTAACACGCTCCTCATGACCTCGAAAGCAACCCTGTCAGGCAGAGCCAGAGGTCTCCGCTCGAAAAGCTGGAAACCCCGGCACCGACAGTGATGGCTCCGAGGCCGATGTCGGAGCCGAACTCACCAGCGCTGAAGCACCGAGAGGGAGAGCGGGGTCGGACAAGGGTCCGATGCCACTCGCCCCCTCGAAGCCGATGAGGGAAGTCCGGCACCGAGATTCTTCCAAGGAAGATATCGGGGCAGACGCCGGTACCGAATACAACGGTATCGGTTCCGACGCAGCCACAGTCTCGGGTCCGAGCCGCCCCGGCTCCGAACTCAAGGGAGTCAGAGGAGGAACATTCTGAGTGATGGGATTAGCCATCGACTGTTGAGTCGGGCTTTGAAGCATCTGGGCCAGTGCCTCGGACTTAAGAAGTCGATTCACTACCCTCTGAAGGTCATGATCTGATAGTCTCGACGAACTAGAGGAGTGAGATCTATGGCTCCGTTCAGACAGCAATGGTGATGCTGGAGCCGAATGAACGGAGCCGATAGATGGTGACCGGGACCTTTTTCTGGATGTCGGTTCCGACAATCTGATCGAAGCAGAATCACCGGTGTCTACCTCGGCTCCGGCCGGAGCCGAGGAAATAGCAGAGATATGAGTTCGAGAATCATCGGCTCCAGCGAGCCGATGTTGAACAGCCAAGCCCCAGAAGGCGACTCAGATACGGGCCGATGGTCTGGTAGGCTCCGAGGGTTCCCCCGAAGATTGAGTCGGGGGACCCTCAGGCTTCAATAATCCCCTTAGAATGAGCTTATTTTTACGCTCCTGCAGGACTCTAGGGCTGAAGCCATGGCAAACAGCACATGAGTCCTGCAGGTGCAAAGGTCCCAGGCAGTACACACAAGAAGTGTCACCGTCTGTCAGAGACATCTTCTGACAGCACGAGTCACACTTCTTAAAGCCTGAGACCTTTGATTCTTTAGACATGTCTAAAGGAAAGTGTAATCACACAGTCACACACACACACACACACCAATTACACTTATTGAAAATTAAATTAGTAATTTAGAAAAATTAAATCCGTACAAAAACACAGTCGCTCCAACTACTAGGAAGGGAGGGACTGGGCCTAAGGGCCCAAGGGAAGAACTCTAGTGAGTTTTGTCAAATTATGAAAAGAGGGTAAAATTTGGAAAGGAATGGAAGGAAACTACCTAATTTACAATATAATAAAGAAAACTGACTGAAAAGGGGGGTCTATCTAAGATTAAACTTAGTCTTAAACCCTAATCTGACGAGCCGGTTGAAAAGCACCTCGATCGCTATAGCGGCAAACGAGATCTGAGGAGTTACCGCCTAGCATTGTGGGATATAGGGGAGCCTCGAGCCGGTGGAACTAGCTCTCGAGCTTTTAGAAGTGGCCGAGTCGGAGCCGAGGTTCGGCTCTGAACCCATCCAGCAAGAATGAAGGCGAGATAGACAACTTAACATCTGCTGTTATCATCCTGAATATTTTGGTGTCCAGCATCCACTCGTGTGGATCCGAAAGGTTTCTGCTCAGACTGTCTGCCAGGAAGTTTTGTTTCCCTGGTAGAAACTGAGCTTGAAGATCCAGATTGCAAGCTAGAGCTGTGTTCCATAGATCCATGGCTAGTCTGCAAAGGGGGTAGGAATGAGATCCCCCTTGCTTGTTTATGTACCACATAACTGTGGTGTTGTCTGTCCGTATTAGCAGTTGTCCTGGTTGTAAAAGATTCCTGAAGGCCAATAGAGCTTTCTGAACGGCTAACATTTCCTTTAAATTGATATGCAGGTCCTTCTGATCCTTTGTCCAAAGGCCCTGCAAACAATTGCCCTAAAGATGGGCTCCCCAAGCATAATCCGAGGCGTCCGTGGTTAGAATCTGAGAGGCAGGAGGCTGACGGAAGGGTTTCCCTTTGTTTACAGCACATGCCCTGGACCACCACAGAAATTCCTTTTGAAGGCAAGGAAGGATGGAGATCAGTATGTCTAAACTGTGGCAATGCTGAGACCATACACTTTTTAGGTACCATTGTATTTTCCTCATGTGTAGTCTTGCATATGGTATGAGAAGGATGCAGGAGGCCATGTAACCCAAAGCCTGCAGGAATTTCCTTGCAGACAGTTGAGTTAGAGTTACCAATGTTCTAAAAGTTGAAGCCAGCTGTAATTGTTTTTCGGATGTCAGAAATGCCATCTGGGTTGTGGTGTTTAGAAGTGCACCCAGAAAAGTTATCTGTTGGGTTGGTGTCAAATTTGACTTTTTTATGTTTACAGAGAATCCCAGGAACTTGAGGAGGTTCTGTACAAATTCTAGATGCTGGAGTAAGAGATCCTTGCTGTCTGCCTGAATTAGACAATCGTCCAGATAAGGGTAAATTTGAATTCCCTTGAGTCTGCAGTAAGCTACTACTGGAGCCAGGCATTTGGTAAAGACCCTGCAGTAGACAATCGAAAGGGCAGCAGAGAATTGAAAGTGCCTCGATCCGGCCTTGAACCTGAGGTATTTTCTGCGATCCTGCCTGATGGGAATGTGTAAATATCCCTCCTTTAAATCCAAAGTTACCATCCATGCATCTTTGGACAGCATTGGAAGTAGCTGCTGTAGAGTAAGCATCTTGAATTTTGGAATCTCTAGAAAGGTGTTCAAGACCGACAGATCCAGAATGGGTCTCCATGAGTTTTGCTTCCTTGGGACTAGAAAGAGCCTTGAGTAAAAACCTTTTCCCATCTCTGAAAGAGGAACCAGCTCTATGGCATTCATAGCCAAAAGAGCTTCCACCTGGTTCAAGGCCTCCGTCCATTGATGTTTTGGAAGGTCTGGCCATCTGTTTGGCCTTGGCAAGGTATGAAAATGGAATTTGTAACCTCTTAAAACCACATCCAAAACCCACTTGTCTTGGGTTATTTGAGTCCAATTTTGATAAAAAAGAGAGAGTTTTCCTCCAAGAGGGGCTTCCAGGCAAGAAGTTCCTGTAGCCCAACAGAGGGAGTCATTGAGTTTGTTTCCTTTGAGATTGTAACCTGTCCTCTCCTCCACTACGGGTGGAAGCAGTCCACTGTCTTGGTCTATAAGCAGCTTGTGTTTGAGGCCTCCCTCTGGAGCGTCTATATCTACCCCTCTGAGGCCTGTCTGAAGTGGGAAAGGACCAGATTTTGAAGGCCAATTCCTGCTAAATCTAGGTGGCTGTACTTGTAAGAAATCTTTAACTGTTTGCATGGATTTCACCTTATCCTCCATCTTTTTAATCACCTCTTCAGCTTTTGATCCAAACAAAACATTATGCTGAAAAGGAGCATCCAATAATTTAGCCTTTACTTGTTCAGGTAAATTTTGTTTCTTTAGCCATGCATGCCTTCTAATGACTGTGCCAGAGGCCACAGCCCTACAAGAAGCCTCCAAGGCATCAAATCCACAGTGTAAACCATGCTTTCCAAACTGTTCAGTGGCATGCAATAAGTCACGTAATTCCTTAGTATCTGCACAGGCAGAAATGGAAGTAATCTTTTGTTTTAAGACAGACAAGAGAAATTGCTGGTATTTAAACATATGAAACTGACAGTTTAAAGCCCTAATGGACAAAGTAGCAGAAGTGTACACCTTTTTGCCCCATCTTTCTAAGGATCGAGAATCCTTTTCAGTAGGAATGGGATTTTTGGCAGAAGCGGCCTTAACTCCCTTAGGACCCTGAGAAATGGTTTCAGGGTCAGCAGAAGGGTTCTTATATAAAAACTGATGGGAATCAGGAACCCTGTAATATCTATCAGGCTTAACAGGAGCAGGAGGAAAAGAGTCAGGGGTTAAGTTAGCCTCCGAAAAGGCATCATCCACAATATCCAAAACAGGTGGAATAGCCAGGGGTCTATGTTGGGGAAGAAGAAAATCCCTCAGTCTTTTCTTGGATTCCGAATACTCCTGCCCTTCCCAGTGGAAATGTTCCCTCATTTCATGCAAAGTTTCCCCAAAAGAGAAATCCTCAAGGGGAGAAGCTGAAGGAATGGATTCTTCAGCATCAGAATCCTCATAAGGAGGGAAAGAATATTCCTGATCAGAAGAAGAAACTGAGGAAACAGAAGCCTGATCAGAGGAATCATAATAAACATCCTGCCTTGGCCTTTTGTCTGGAGGGGGGATGTGAACCCTAATCATAGTAAGTAAATCCTCCGCCATCTTGAGTAACTGTTTCTGTGACTTGGGAGCCGGTTCAGAAGATGCCTGTGTTGAAGTCTTTGATTTAGAAGGAGTCTTTGCCTTTACTAGTAGCTGAGTAGGCCTGAAAACCCCTTTGGAAGCCGGTACCTGCACAGCGGCTCCGGACCCATCCGAAGGAGCATTGTCCGAAGGTCCAGCAACAGAAATATTTAAAGGCCTGGTAGGCTCCTCATGAGAGTCCATTTCGGCCGTCGGTTCTGAAATGTCCGACGACAGGGGCTGCAAAAGCGCCTCACTGACGACGGCCGAACCTGAAGCTGGCTCCGCTTGTGCGCTATCATCAGATTTGGACCTCAGAGGCCTGTCTTTATCCTTGCGACGTTTGTGAACTCCGGTAGCCGGGACCGTATCCGACGACATTTTGTAGTTAAAGCGCCTACCGAAGTAATGAAAAGCAAAATCGTACCTTCTCTTAATTGTACGTTGATTGAATCTAGCACAAAACCGACAACTAGCTACGTCGTGGTCAGGGCCCAAGCAAGGAATACAGTAAGAATGAAAATCCTTATGAGGTATTTGCTTCCCACATGAAATGCAATTATTAACTTTTTCTGACATCGGAGTGGAGCAAGAAAAAAGTTTCCCCAACAGGGTACTTAGCTTTGAGTGGAGAAGAAAGTCTTCGGACCGAAGAATATCAGAAAAATTCGTCAGGAGTCAGCCGACCGGCACTTGTGAACTGCTATCACCGCACGGCAAGAAAGACTGGAGAAGATGGCATCGGCTGTCAGCTTTGTACTCCTGGCGCTCTGACGTCAGGGAGCATGGATGAACAGCCGACGCCGAACCTAGACTTTGGGATTCTGGCCGACCGAGGGCTGCCTGCCAGCAGGGGAGAACCCTACAGTCATGACTGCAACAGTGAAACACGATTTGAGCACCATATTCAACCGCAGCCTAACTACAGGCTTCAATTTCAGCAGAGTGGAGAACTGCCATTGCCATCCCCTTACACAAAGGTGATGCCACTACCGACCCTGGAAACTATCGCCCCATTAGCTTGACAAGTCTGATCTGTAAAGGTATAGAGCGTATTATTATGGCTCTCAAAAACAAGGACATAGGCAATCTCCAAGCACTTGATCCCACCCAGTTCGGATTCGTCAAGGGCAGATCTTGCTTGTTGAACCTGGCAGACTTCTTTGAAACTGTCACCAAGGCCCTAGATGAGGGAAAGTAAGTACATACATCTTACCTTGACTTGGTCAAGGCCTTTGACACAATCCCCCACTCAGGCATCATCAAGAAGCTAACACAATTTGGCATAAATCCCTATCTCATCAGGTGGGTGGCCAAATGGCTCACTGACAGGTCCCTCAAGGTCAAAATAGACACCTCCACCTTCGATGGCAGACCTGTCACTACTGGAGTTCCCCAGGGATCTGTCCTGGGACCCTTACTGTTTACCCCTACTGTTTGGCATCTACTTCTCAGAGGTCTAGGCAAAGACAAAAGGTCTGTGGCTGACCAAGTTTGCAGACAACTGTAAATTGGGTGCTGTCATTCACTCCCCAAATAATGTCAACATACTGCAAGAGAGTCTCACAGCAACTAATGACTGGTGCCAAAGTCATGGACTCAAGCTAAATACTAAAAAATCTATTATCATACCATTTGGCAAAAACACAGCCCCTACAGATTACCACATCAACAGCAACCCTCTAAGCACACAACCTCTGGTGAGATCTGGGTACTCGGGTTGATAATTTTACATTCGACCATCATATAGCGGCAGTGGTTAGAAAAGCCTTTTACTTGATTCATCTCATAAGTAAAGGGATTGCACCCAGAAAAAAAGGAGGTTATTACCTCTCTATACTCCTTCCTAATTAGACTAATAATTGAATATAAAGCCCCGTTTGGTATGTACCTCTCCAAACATCTGCACCAACTGGAAAGGCCACAGAAATACCTCACAAAGAGAATCCATGGCTTCCAAAACCTGTCCTATGAGGACAGGCTCAAATCACTATCACTCTACTGGGTATTGTACAGATTGCTCAGAGGTGATCTGTATCTCGCTTACAAGGCAATCTCGAAGCCTGCCCTACTAGATGTGCCCCATATATGCAAGTCTAACTCCTCATGCATTACCTGCTTGAAAGGCCTGAATCTAATATGCAACATCAACAAAACCTGCTGGAAAGACAGGTTTGTCTCCCAGGGGCTGTCCGTCTTTGGAACAGACTTCCCATATATGTCAGAGTACCTCGCTGACTCTCTTCAAGCGCAACCTTGATGAGTGGATGGGAAACCACAAATTTGTCCCAGGGGTTCCACCTGTGTCCCTCACTGACAGGGGTGACAGCTGCTGACTGAGGTTTCTTTTTGTGGATAACCTCTTGGGTAGGCTTGTAAGGGCCCCAGAGCCATTAGAGTAGTAACCTCCTGTGATCCTATTTAAATGTAGCCTCCAAATAGGTTTCATGCCCCATGAATGGAGAAAGTACAGTTGTGTACACTTACCATAAATGCAGATGTCTGAGTGTATTCACTGTTGCAGTCATTACATTTGGGTAATCCTGCTGGCAGGTTGCCCTCAGTCGGCCTGAATTCCAAAGTCTTGGATCCTGCGTCGGCTGCTGTCGCCACTTCCCTGACGTCAGGTCATCAGGAGTATAAAAAGATGCAGCCAACACCATTTTCTTTCGTTTTTCTTGCCCCAGATGTCAGGTGCCCCTTAAAGGGTAGCCAAAATTTATATATATATATATATATATATATATATATATATATATATATATATATATATATATATATATATATATATATATATATATATATATATATATATATATATAAATACATGCACCAATATAAACTTTACCTTCATCTAAAAGCAAATACACCACATAGGTTGTATAAATCAGAGAAGGAAAGATAGGTTCCCTCAGAAGAAAAGGGGGATGGCGGGTGGCTAACCTGGACTGCAACAGTGAATACACTTGAACATCTACATTTATGGTAAGTGTACACAACTGTACTATGTTCTTTGTGTTTCACTGTTACAGTCATTACATTTGGGTAGATTCCCAAAGCTATGGCTGGGAGGCTGGAGCTAAACAGCATTAGGAGCGGCTATGAGACCCTGCAGAAAGTACAGTTTTGTACCTACGATAAATGTAGATGTTTGAGTGTTCACACTGCTGCAGTCATCACACTTGGGTTATCCTGCCATCAGGCGGTCAGCAGTCGGCCAGAGTTCCAAAGTCTTGGTCCGGCATCGGTTGCTGACGCTTCTTCCCTGATGTCAGTGCGCCAGGGGTATATAAGATGCATCCGACGTCATTTTCTTCAGTTTTTCTTGCCCCAGATGTCAGGTGCCCCCAAGTAGGTAGGCAATACATATTGCTAATAAAAGATATACATAAAAAATAAAAACAATACCTTCAGTTACAAGCAAATACACCACAAAGGTTGTATAGGATAGAAAGGTATAGATTAGTCCAGCTAATTCAGAGGGGATGGAGGGAGGGTAACCTGGACTGCAACAGTGTGAACACTTGAACATCTACATTTATGGTAGGTACAAAACTGTACTATGTTTATCGTGCTACACTGCTGCAGTCATTACACTTGGGTAGAATCCCAAAGCTAAGGTTGGGTGGCTGGTCTATAAAAAGTTAGGATTGGCTATGAGGCCCTGCAGAACTGCAGTGGCAAATCCTGCTTTGGATTTAGAGTAAAGAGGCAGGTGGTATTGCTTGGTAAAGGTGTGCACTGAACTCCAAGTTGCAGCCTCCAAAATTTCCTTGGTAGGTACTCCTCTGAGAAAGGCTGTTGAAGTGGATGTTGCCCTGGTGGAATGTGGGCTAATGTTATTTGGGAATGATTTTCCATGCTGTGTGTAGCAGTAACGAATACAGTGTCCTATCCATTTGGATATAGTCTGCTTTGAGATCGCCTTGCCCTGTGATCCTGTAGCATATGCTACAAACAGTTGCTCAGTTTTCCTGAAAGCTTTTGTTTTGTCCAAGTAGAAGCGTAGCTGCCTGTGTATGTCCAAAGAATGCAGAAGTTTCTCCCCTTTATTCTGGGAGTTTGGATAAAATGTTGGCAAATGGATGGTTTGGTTAAGAGCCACACTAGATACCACCTTTGGCATAAAGGTAGGGTTTGTCCTTAAAGAAACCCTGTCCTGATGAAAAATTATAAAAGGTTCCACTGCCATTAATGCCTGTAGCTCTGAGACTCTTCGTGCTGAAGTTACTGCCAGGAGCAGAGCTGTTTTCCATGATAAAAATTTTAGATAGGCTGTATTGGCTGGGTCAAAAGGTGGCAGGGTCAGTTTTTCCAAAACGAAATTGAGGTCCCAAGTTGGTGTTGGTGCTCTCTGGGACGGTCTTATGTTTTTAGCCCCTCTGAGGTACTGCTTTAGCAAGGGATGAGAGAATAAAGAAGGATCAGTGTTGTAATGTGCTGAAATGGCAGAGGCATGGATCTTAATTGATGAGAAGGATAGGCCTCTGTCCAGCATCTCAGTTAAGTATTGTAAAATCTGAGGAATGTTTGGAACAAGAGGGTCAAGGCTTTGAGCCTGGTTCCAGGCACAGAATCTCTTCCATTTTTCTGACTAAGTTTTCCTGGTGCTAGGCCTCCTGGCCTCCAAAATAATACCCATAACAGCTTTAGAGAGATGTGTTGCCTGTATGACTAATGAATCTGCCATGCAGTCAGGTTTAGGGTTTTGAGCTGACCGTGCAGGATCTGATTGTTTTGTTGAGTCAGAAGGTGTGGAATTTGAGGCAAAATCCATGGTGGGCCTTGAGCTAAGTTCCTTAAGATAGGGTACCAGTGTTGGCGTGACCAGTCTGGAGCAATCAGGATCATCTGTGGTTTTTCTTGCCTGGCTTTTAGGAGTACCTTTGAAAGGAGAGGCAGTGGCAGGAAGGCATAAACTTTTAGGTTTTTCCAGCTGAACAAAAGAGCATCCACTTTCCATGCTTGTTTGTGATAAGTCCTTATGCAGAATTTGTGTAGTTGGCAATTCAGTGGGGAGGCAAAAAGATCTATGTCTGGGCATCCCCATTTTTGCGTTACCATGCTGAAGATTTGTGGATTCCATTTCCATTCGTGAAGGTCCATGATATTTCTGCTTAAGATAGTCTGCCAGAGTATTTTTCTTTCCTGGCAGGAATTGTGCTTGCAGGTGAACTTGATACATTAGAGCTGTGTTCCACAAGGTCATGGCTTGACTGCATAGGGGATAAGAATGAGTGCCCCCTTGCTTGTTTATGTACCACATTACTGTGGTGTTGTCTGTCTTTAATAATAATTGTCCTGGATGCGGAAGATCCTTGAAAGCTGTTAGGGCATTCTGAACAGCCAACATCTCTTATTGATTGATGTGAAGATGCATCTGGTCTGTGGTCCACTTCCCCTGAATGCATTTTCCTGCCATGTGTGCTCCCCAGGCGTAATCCGAGGCATCTGTTGTTAGAGTCTACCTGGCTGTGGGTAGGGTAAAAGGCTGACCCTTGTTTAGGTGACATGCCTGTGCCCACCATCGAAACTCCTGTTGTAGGCAGGGAATCATTGGTATTACTGCTTCTAAACTGTGAGAGTGTTGAGTCCAGACACTTTTTAGGTACCATTGTAATTTCCTCATATGCAGTCTGGCATACGGTATTAGTAGTATGCAGGATGCCATGAATCCCAGGGCCTGCAGAATTTTTCATGCAGGGAGATGGGACTTTTTTGCCAGTAATTGAAAATATTGAGTTAGTTGAACTTGTTTGTCTGGCATGAGGTAAGCCATCTGGGCCGTTGTATTTAAGCTGGCACCCAGGAATATAATCTGTTGTGAGGGCACTAGTTTTGACTTCTTTTCATTTACTGTGTACCCTAGAGAAATTAGCAACCTTTTTACAAATGCCAGATGCTATAGAAGAATGTCCTTTGTCTCTGCTTGAATGAGGCAGTCGTCCAGGTATGGATATATTTGAATTCCTTTTTGTCTGCAAAATGCAATTATTGGTGCCAGGCACTTTGTGAAGACCCTGAGCGCAGGAGATAAGCCAAAGGGTAGCGCAGAGAATTGGTAGTGCATTGTACCAACTTTGAATCTTAGGTATCTTCTGCAATTTTGTCTGATAGGGACATGCAGGTATGCCTCTTTGAGGTCCAGAGTAACAAGCCAAGCCTTCTTGCCCAGCATGGGTAGAAGCTGCTGTAATGTCAACATTTTGAATTTCGGAATATCCAGGTAGGTATTTAGAATTGAAAGGTCTAGTATGGGCCTCCAGGCCTTGTCCTTTCTGGGGACCAGGAAGAGTCTTGAGTAAAATCCTTGTCCTTGTTCCTGTTGTGGTACTTTCTGAATAGCTCTCATGTCCATGAGGGCTGAAATTTGTTTTGTGCCTCTGCCCATTGATTTTGTGGCAGGTCTGGCATTCCTTTTAGCCTTGGTAAAGTATGAAAGTGGAACCTGTAACCTTGAGACACAATATTCAGAACCCATTTGTCTTGGGTGATTGTTTGCCAGTTTTGAGAAAAAGTGCTAGTTTTCCCCTAAGTGGGCTTCCAAAAGGGAAGTGCTTGGCGTCTGAAGGGAAAGTCATTGTGACTGTTTCCTGTAAGGTTGAGACTTGTCCTCACCTCCTTTTGGGGTTGAGGTGCCCCACTGTCATTGTCTGTTTGAGCCTTGGGGTTGAGATCTGCCTCTTGGGCGTCTGTATCTGCCTCTCTGTGGCCTGTCTGACACTGGAAAGGACCAATTCTTTGTTGGCCAATTTCTGCTAAATCGAGGTGGCTGTACCTGTAAGAAATCCTTGACTGTTTGCATAGATTTAGCTTTATCCTCCATTTTCTTTAACACCTCTTCTGCCTTAACACCAAATAAGGTATCATGCTGTAAAGGAGCATCCAATAATTTTGCCTTAACATGATCAGGTAAACTCTGTTCTTTTAACCAAGCATGTCTTCGAATCACAGAACCTGTAACTGCGGCTCTACAAAAAGCCTCTAAAGAATCAAAACCACATTGCAGAGTATGTTTTCCCACCTGTTCAACTGTATGCAATAAATCCTGCATTTCTTTACAATCAGGAGCTTCTGAGCTTGCAAGCATTTTCTGTTTTAACTAAGCCATTAAATATTGTTGGTACTTAAGCATGTGAAACTGGCAATTTAAAGCTCTTACTGCTAAAGTTGCAGAAGTGTATACTTTCTTCCCCCATCTATCCAAAGCTCTGGAATCTCTGTCAGAGGGTACTGGATTTTTTGCAATGGAAGCCTTAACCCCTTTTGGACCCTGGGAAATAGTTTCTGGATCAGCAGAAGGTTTTTTATAAAGAAACTTGTGAGAGTCAGGGACTCTGTAATACCTATCTGGCTTGGCTGGTGCAGGGGGCAAAGAATCAAGAGACAAGCTGGATTCAGAGAACACATCATCCACAATATCTAGCACAGGCGGAATAGCCAGGGGCCTGTGTTGAGGTAATAAAAGGAAATCCCTGAGCCTTTTCTTGGATTCTGAGTAATCCTGACTTTCCCAATGGAAATACTCCCTCATGGTATGTAAAGTTTCCCCAAAAGAATAATCCTCAGAAGGAGAGGCTGAAGGGATAGATTCTTCAGCATCAGAGTCCTCATAGGGGGGTAGAGAGTATCCCTGGTCTGAAGATGAATCAGAGGAAATGGAAACCTGATCAGAGCAATCATGGTCTGTATCCTGCCTAGGCCTTTTCTCAGGAGGGCGATGGGAACCCCTGAGTAATGTGGTCTTCGGCCATCTTAAGCATCTGTTTCTTAGGCATGGAGGACTGTCCAGGAGAATGCTGTACTTGTTTCTTTGTCTTTAATGGTACTTTTGTCTTGGCTGTTGTTTTAATGGTAAGTTGTGAAGGTCTGAAAACACCCTCAGAAGCGCTCAGCTGCTCCAGACCCATCTGAGGGATTAGTTTCCGTAGGCCCAATACCTTGAGTTTCTAGAGGCCTAGTTGTCTCCACATGGGGGTCTGCGAAAGCGCCTCACTGAGAACCGGTAAACCGGCAACTGGCCTAGAAGAGGTTTCGTTGGTTTTGGACCTTGGATGCCTGTCTTTATCCTTGTCTTTGCGTTTTTTCGGTATTGCGGTCGTCGGTTGATCTGACAGCATAGTATAATTGAACCTTCAGCCAAAGTAGTGCAAAGCAAAATCAAAACGTCTTTTTATAGTGCGTTTGTTAAATCCAGCACAAAACCGACAACTAGTGACGTCACGATCAGGGCCTAGGCATGGAATACAGTAAGAGTGGAAGTCCTTATGAGGTATTTGCTTCCCACAAGAAATACAATTATTAACTTTTTCTGACATCGGTCTGAGGCATGAAAAAAGTTTCCCCAACGGGGTACTTAGCTTTAATGAAGACTACAGATCTGAAATTCGACTTCAAAAATCACAGGAGTTGGCCGACCGGCACTTGCAAACTGCTTCTGCTTCGGGCACCGGGCGGCAAGAAAGACTGAAGAAAATGGCGTCAGATGCATCTTATATACCCCTGGCGCACTGACGTCACGTAAGAAGCGACAGCAACCGACGCCGGACCAAGACTTTGGAACTCTGGCCGACTGTGGACCGCCTGATGGCAGGAAGTGTAATGACTGCAGCAGTGTAACACGATGAGCATCTGCAGTGGCAAAGCTTGCCCTGGATTTAGAGTAGAGTGGCAGATGATAGTGCTTTGTAAAGGTGTGCACTGAACTCCAAGTAGCTGCCTCTAAAATGTCCTTGGTTGGTACCCCCCTGAGAAAGGCTGCTGAAGTGGCTGCAGCTCTGGTGGAATGTGGCCTAATGCCCTTAGGCACTGTCTTTCCATGGTAATAAGTAGCAGAAACGAATGCAGTGGCCTATCCACTTTGAAATACTCTGCTTTGGGATAGCCTTTCCTTGTGATCCTGCAGCATATGCCACTAGTAATTGCTCTGTCTTTCTGAAAACTTTGGTTCTGTCCAAGTAAAATCTAAGTTGTCTGTGCACGTCCAAAGAATGTAGAATTCTTTCCCCCTTGTTCTGTGGATTTGGATAAAAAGTTGTCAGATGAATGGTTTGGTTAAGAGCTACACTGGACACCACCTTAGGCATAAATGTTGGGTTTGTCCTTAGGGAGACTCTGTCCGGATAAAAATGATAAAAGGTTCCACAGCCATGAGGGCTTGTAGCTCTGAAACTCGTCTTGCGGAAGTTGTTGCTAGGAGCAGAGCCGTTTTCCAGGATAGAAACCTTATATCAGCAGTAGCAGATGGCTCAAAAGGAGGCAGGGTGAGTTTTTCCAAAACATAGTTGAGGTCCCATGCAGGCATTGGTGATCTCCTTGGAGACCTTAAATTTTTGGCTCCTCTGAGATACTGTTTTAACAATGGATGAGAAAAGATTGGTGGCTCTGCATTGTAATGAGCCGAAATGGCAGAGGCATGAATTTTAAGAGATGAGAAGGAAAGGCCTTTATCCACCATCTCAGTTAAGTATTGTAAAATCTGAGGAATATTTGTATTTGTTCCTTGTGCCTGGTTCCAAGCACAGAATCTCTTCCATTTTCCAGCATAAGATTTTCTAGTACTAGGCCTTCTGGCTTCCAAAAATGACATCCATCACAGCTTTGCTGAGAGGTGTGTTTTGTATGACTACATTATCCGCCATGCTGCCAGGTTTAAAGTCCTGAGTTGGCTGTGCAGGATCTGATTGTTTTGCTGGGACAGTAGATGAGGTACTTGAGGTAAGGTCCAAGCTGGGCATTGAGAAAAGTTCCTTAAGATTGGGTACCAGTGCTGGCATGGCCAGTCTGGGGCAATCAGTATCATCTTTGGCTTCTCCTGTCTGATCTTTAGGAGTACCTCGGGGAGGAGAGGCAGAGGGGGAAAGGCATATGCTGATAGGTTTTTCCAGCTGAAGGATAGGGTGTCTACTCTCCATGCTTGTCTGTGAAAAATCCTTGTGCAGAATCTTTTTAGTTGGTAGTTGTAAGGGGAGGCAAATAGATCTATGTACGGGCATCCCCATTTCCTTGTTATGCTGAAGACTTGTGGATCCAGCTGCCACTCGTGGGGATCCATGAGGTTTCTGCTTAGTTCGTCTGCCAGAGTATTTTCCTTTCCTGGCAGGAATTGTGCCTGCAGATGTACTTGGTAAGTCAATGCTGTGTCCTACAACGTCATGGCTAGTCTGCAAAGGGGGTAAGAATGTGTGCCCCCTTGCTTGTTTATATACCACATCACCGTGGTGTTGTCTGTCTTTATCAGTAGTTGCCCTGGATGAAGTAGGTCCTTGAAGGCTGTCAGGGCATTTTGAACAGCTAGCATCTCTTTTTGATTGACATGTAGATGCATTTGGTTTGAGGTCCATGTGCCCTGAATTCATCTTCCTGCCATGTGGGCCCCCCAGGCATAATCAGATGCATCCGTTGTTAGTGTCTGCTGGCTGGGGGGAATGTGAATAGCTGTCCCTTGTTTTGGTGACAAGCCGTTGCCCACCATCGGAACTCCTGTTGCAGGCAGGGAATGAGAGTAATTATAGATGTTCATTGTGTTTCACTGTTGCAGTCATTACTCTTGGGTTATCCTGCTGGCAGGCGACCCGCAGTCGGCCCAAGTTCCAAAGTCTAGGTCCGGCGTCGGTTGCTGTCGCTTCTTCCCTGACGTCAGTGTGCCAGGGGTATAAAAGATGCAACCGATGCCATTTTCTTCAGTCTTTCTTGCCGTGCAGTGCCCGAAGCAGAAGCAGTTCGCAAGTGCCGGTCTGCAGACCCCTGAGATTTTCGAAATAGTGTTTCAGAACCAGTCTTCAATAAAGCTAAGTACCCCATTGGAGAAACTTTTTCTTGCTCCAGACCGATGTCAGTAAAAGTTAACAATTGTATTTCTTGTGGGAAGCAAATATCTCATAAGGACTTTCACTCTTACTGTTTTCCTTGCCTAGGCCCTGACCACGACGTTACTAGTTGTCAGTTTTGTGCTAGATTCAACAAACGCACTATTAAACGTTGGTTTGATTTTGCATTTCATTACTTTGGCCGAAGGCTTAACTATATAATGCCGTCGGAACAACCGACAACCGGAATTCATAAAAAAACGCAAAGACAAGGAAAAGGACAGGCATCCGAGGTCCAAAACCGATGACGAAGTCTCTTCTAGGCCAATCGCCGGTTCTCAGTGAGGCGCTTTCGCAGCCCCTGACACCCACTACCTCAGAGCCACAGGCAGTATCCGACTCCCATGTGGAGACAACTAGGCCTCTGGATACTCAAGGTATTGGGCCTACGGAAAATATTCCCTCAGATGGGTCCGGAGCCGCTGAGCAGGCATCGGCTTCTATGGATGTTTTCAGACCTTCACAGCTTACTATTAAATCCTCTGCAGCAGCCAAAGTACAGTCAAAGACACCATTAAAGACAAAGAAACAAGTACAGCATTCTCCTGGACAGTCAACCATGCCAAAGAAACAAATGCTTAAAATGGCCGAAGACTTAATTACTTTGATCAGGGGTTCCCATCCTCCTCCTGATAAAAGGCCTAGGCAAGACACTGACTATGATTCCTCTGACCAGGTTTCTATTTCCTCTGATTCCTCTTCAGATCAGGACTGTTCTCTTCCTCCCTATGAGGACTCTGATGCTGAAGAATCTATACCTTCAGCCTCTCCACCTGAGGATTACTCTTTTGGGGAAACTCTACACACCATGAGGGAACATTTCCACTGGGAGAGCCAGGATTATTCAGAATCCAAGAATAGGCTCAGAGATGTTCTTTTACTGCCTAAGCACAGGCCCCTGGCTATCCCCCCGTGCTTGATATAGTTGATGATGTTTTCTCTGAATCCAGTCTGTCTCTGGATTCTTTACCCCCTGCGCCAGTAAAGCCAGACAGGTATTACAGGGTCCCTGACTCTCATAAATTTCTAAGTAAAAACCCTGCTGCTGACCCTGAAACAATTTCTCAGGGTCCCAAAGGGGTTAAGGCTTCCACTGCTAAAAACCCTGTTCCCTCTGATAGGGATTCTAGAGCTCTGGATAGATGGGGGAAAAAACTTTACCCTTCTGCTACTTTAGCGGTAAGGGCTTTAAACTGCCAGTTTCACATGCTTAAATATCAATAGTATATCAACAGTACCTCATGTCTTTGTTAAAACAGAAAATGCTTACAAATTCAGAGAATCCTGACAATAAGGAAATGCAGGAATTATTGCATGCAGCTGAACAAGTGAAAACGTACTCTGCAATGTGGTTTTGATTCATTAGAGGCTTCTTGCAGAGCCGCAGTTACAGGCGCTGTCATTCGAAGGCATGCTTGGTTGAAAGAACAAAGTTTACCTGAACATGTTAAAGTAAAATTATTGGATGCTCCATTACAGCATGATATTTTGTTTGGTGTTAAGGCAGAAGAGGTGTTAAAGAAAATGGAGGATAAAGCAAAATCTATGCAGACAGTAAAGGATTTCTTACAGGTTCAACCACCTAGGTTTAGTAGAAACTGGGCTTCAAAAAATTGGTCCTTTCAGGTGTCAGACAGGCCACAAAGAGGTAGATATAGACGCCCAAGATGAAGATCTCAGCCACAAGGCTCCTACAGACCTAAACAATGGGGCGCTTCTGCCTCCAAAGGAGGAGAAGACAAATCACAACCTTATAGGAAACAGTCCCAATGACTTTCCTCTACAAAAGCCAAGCACTTACCTTTTGGCAGCACCCCCAGGGGGAAAGCTAGCACTTTTCGCACAAAATTGGCACAATCACCCAGGACAAATGGGTACTGAATATAGTTTCTCAGGGTTACAAGTTCCACTTTCACACTCTTCCAAAATCAAAAGGTATGCCTGACCTGCCACAAAACCAATGGGCAGAGGCACAAAAGGAAATTGCTACTCTCATGGACATGGGAGCTATTCAAAGAGTACCACAGCAAGAACAGGGACAAAAATCTTACTCAAGACTCTTCCTGGTTCTGAGAAAGGACAAAGCCTGGAGACCAATACTGGACTTATCAATCCTAAATACTTTCCTGGATGTTCCAAACTTCAAATGTTAACACGGCAGCAACTTCTACCCATGCTGGGCAAGAAGGCTTGGATAGTTACTTTGGACCTCAAGGAGGCATACCTGCATGTACCAATCAGACAATCTTGCAGAAGATACCTCAGATTCATAACTGGCTCAATGCATTACCAATTCTCTGCACTGCCCTTTGGCTTATCTACTGCGCCCAGGGTCTTCACAAAATGCCTGGCACCAGTAATTGCATTTTGCAGACAAAGAAGAATTCAGATATATTCCCTACTTGGATGACTGCCTTATTCAAGCAGAGAGCACGGACATTCTACTAAATCATCTGGCGTTTGTAAAAAGATTATTAATTTGCCTAGGGTACACAGTAAACGAAAAGAAATCAAAACTAGTGCCCTCTCAAGAGATAATATTCCTGGGTGCAAGTTTAAATACAACTGCCCAGATCTCACGTCAGACAAACAAAGGAAACTGACTCATTACTTTCAAATGATGGCAACAAAGACCCAGCTCCCTGCAAGAAAAATTCTGCAGGCCCTGGGCTTCATGGCTTCCTGCATTCTACTCATTCCATATGCAAGACTGCATATGAGGAAACTACAACGGTATCTAAAAAGTGTTTGGACTCAGCATTGCCACAGCCTGGAAACAATAGTGACTATAACTCCCTGTCTACAACAGGAGTTTCGATGGTGGTCCAAGACCTGTCACCACAACAAGGGACAGCCCTTCACCTTACCCAGTGCCAGGCAGACAATAACAATGGATGCATCGGATTATGCCTGGGGGGCACATATGGCAGGCAAATGTATTCAGGGCACGTGGCTCAATGAACAAATGCATCTTCACATCAATCAAAAAGAGATGCTAGCTGTACAGAATGCCCTGACAGCCTTCAAGGATCTACTACATCCAAGACAACTATTACTAAAGATGGACAACACCACAGTTATGTGGTACATAAACAAGCAAGGGGGCACACATTCCTACCCCCTCTGCAGGCAAGCCATGACTCTGTGGAGCACAGCACTGACCTATCAAGTACATCTGCAGGCACAATTCCTGCCTGGAAAGAAAAATACACTGGCAGACGAACTAAGCAGAAATCTCATGGAGCCGCATGAATGGAAACCAAATCCACAGGTCTTCAGCATGATAACAAGGAAATGGGGACGCCCAGACATAGATCTTTCTGCCTCCCCTCACAACTGCCAACTACAGAAATTCTGCACAAGAACTTATCACTCACAAACATGGAAAGTGGATGGTCTTTCATTCAGCTGGAAAACCCTGACAGTTTATGCCTTCCCTTCACTGCCTCTTTTTCCCAAGGTACTCCTAAAAGTCAGACAAGAGAAGCCAAAAATGATCCTGACTGCCCCAGACTGGCCACGCCAGCACTGGTACCCAATCCTAAAGAGCTTGTCTCGAGGCCCAGCCTGGCATTTACCTCAAATTCCTCATCTTCTGACTCAACAAAACAATCCGATTCTACACAGTCAACTCGGAACCTTAAATCTGGCTGCATGGCAGATAGTTTAGCCACTCAGACTACTCCTCTCTCTAAAGCTGTTATGGATGTCATTTTAGAAGCCAGGAGGCCCAGCACTAGGAAATCTTAAGCAGAAAAATGGAAGAGATTCTGTGCTTGGAGCCAGGCACAAGGACTCGAACCGCTTGTTCCAAATATACCTCAGATTTTACAATACCTAACTGAGATGCTGGACAAAGGCCTATCCTTTTCATCTATTAAAATCCATGCCTCTGCCATCTCAGCTCATTACAATACTGAACCTCCTATTTTTTCACATCCACTGCTAAGGCAGTACCTAAGTACATAAGACCCCCAAGGAGAGCACCAATACCTACTTGGGACCTCAATTTTGTATTAGAAAAGCTCACACTGCCTCCTTTTGAGCCAGCCAACACAGATGATATAAAATTCTTATCATGGAAAACTGCTCTGCTCCTAGAAATAACTTCAGCAAGAAGAGTCTCAGAGTTACAGGCATTAATGGCAGTGGAACCTTTCATCATTTTTCATCAGGACAGGGTTTCTCTAAGGACGAACCCAACATTTATGCCAAAGGTGGTTTCCATTGTGGATCTTAACCAAGCCATTCATTTGCCAACCTTCTATCCAAATCCCCAGAATAAAGGGGTATGGAAGTGAAACTAGTAGCCTTGTGACACTATGTCTAGAAACCATTTGTCTTGGGTTATAATGTGCCAATTTTGAGAAAAAAGTGCTATTTTTTCCCCTAAGGGTGCTGCCAGAAAATAAGTGCTTGGTGCAGGCAGGGGGAAGTCACTGGGACTGTTTCCTGTAAGGTAGTGATTTGTCTTCCCCACTTTTGGAGGTAGAAGCACCCCATTGTTTAGACCTGTACGAACCTTGTGCCTGGGATCTGCCTCTAGGGAGTCTGGATCTGCCCCTTTCAGGTCTGTCTGACACTGGAAAGGACCAATTCTTTGTAGGCCAGTGTCTGCTAAACCTAGGTGGCTGTACTTGTAAAAAAACTTTGACCGTTTGCATAGATTTAGCTTTGTCCTCCATTTTCTTTAACACCTCTTCTGCCTTAACACCAAACAAGGTATTATGCTGTAATGGTGCATCTAATAATTTAGCTTTGACATGATCAGGCAGATTTTGTTCCTTTAACCAAGCATGCCTCCTAGTTACAGAACCCATTACTGCAGCCCTGCAGGATGCCTCCAGAGAATCAAAACCACATTGCAAAGTATGTTTTCCAACTTGTTCAGCTGCATGCAATAAATTCGGCATTTCTTTGTTATCTGCACATTCAGAATTTACCAACATTTTCTGTTTAAGCACTGTCATAACATATTGCTGATATTTGAGCATATGAAACTGGCAGTTTAAGGCCCTTATGGCCAAGGTTGCAGATGTGTAAATCTTTTTTCCCCATCTATCTAGTGCCCTAGAATCTCTGTCAGAGGGGGTAGGGTTTTTTTGCAGTGGAAGCCTCGACTCCTTTGGGACCATGAGAAATAGTTTCTGGGTCTGCAGCAGGGTTTTTGAAAAGGAATTTATGAGAGTCAGGAACCTTGTAGTATCTGTCAGGCTTAACAGGAGCTGGAGGTAAGGAGTCAGGGGTTAGACTAGACTGAAAACACATCATCTACAATGTCTAACACAGGTGGAATAGCTAGAGGCCTGTGTTGAGGAAGTAGAAGAAAGTCCCTGAGCCTCTTCTTAGATTCTGAAAAATCTTGGCTCTCCCAGTGGAAATGCTCCCTCATGGTATGCCAGGTTTCCCCAAAGGAATAGTCTTCAGGAGGAGAAGCTGAAGGGATAGACTCTTCACCATCAGAATCCTCATAGGGGGAAGAGAAAATTCCTGATCAGAGGAGGAATCTGAGGAAATGTAAACCTGATCTGAAGATTCATAGTCTGTCTCTTGCCTAGGCTTCTTATCAGGAAGGGGATGGGAACCCCTGATCAATGTAATTAAGTCTTCGGCCATTTTGAGCATCTCTTTTTTGGGCATGGAGGCCTGTCGATGTGACTGGTGAACTTGTTTCTTTGCCTTTAAAGGTGCTTTAGTCTTTTGCCTTTGAAACTGTAGTCGGTTTAATGTATAATTGTTTAGGTCTGAAAACACTCTCAGAAGCCGATGCCTGCTCAGCGGCAACGGACCCATCTGAGGGAATAGTCTTCGAGGCTCCAATACCTTGAGTATCCAGCAGCCTGACCGACTCCATGTGGGAGTCTGTAGCGGCCTGCAACTCTAAAGTAGCGGGCGTCAGGGGCTGCGAAAGCGCCTCACTGAGAACCGGCGACTGACTTAGGAGAAGCTTCGTCGTCGGTTTTGGACCTCGGTTGCCTGTCTTTTTCCTTTTCTTTGCGCTTCTTGTGAACTCCGGTAGTGGGATGGTCATCCGACGGCATTGTATAATTAAATCTGCGCCCAAATCGTACCAACGCTTAATAGTGCGTTGGTTAAATCTAGCACAAAACCGATAACTAGAAACGTCGTGGTCTGGGCCTAGGCAAGGAATACATTAAGAGTGAAAGTCCTTATGAGGTATTTGCTTTCCACAAGAAATACAATTATTAACTTTTTCTGACATCGGTCTGGAGCAAGAAAAAAAATTTCCCCAATGGGGTACTTAGCTTTTAATGAAGACTTCGGATCTGGAACTCGAACACGAAAATCTCAGGAGTTGTCCGACCGGCACTTGCGAACTGCTTCTGCATCAGGCACCACGTGGCAAGAAAGACTGAAGAAAATGGCGTTGGCTGCATCTTTTATACCCCTGACGGCAGGGAAGGGGCGACAGCGACGCAGGACCCAAAACTTTAAAATTCTGGCCGACTGAGGGCAACCTGCCAGCAGGATTACCCAAATGTAATAACTGCAACAGGGAAACACGAAGAACATCAGCAACAGTCATCCCTCTGCACAAAGGTGGGCCATCTACAGACCCTGGAAACTACAGACCCATAAGTCTCACTAGTCCTATATGCAAAGCCATGGAAAGAATTATCATAGAAATGATCAATAATGATATAGTAAACCTCCAGACACTGAACCCAACCCTGTCTGGTTTCATCAAGGGCAGATAATGCCTACTCAGCCTGGTGAAATTCTTTGAGAAGGTCATCAAAGCAATGGATGAAGGCAAAATGGTTCACACTGCCTACCTTGGCCTGGCCAATGCATATGACACAATATCGTTGACAAACTCAAGAGGTTGGGTACAAACCATTATGTCACCCGATGGATAGCCATCTGGCTCACAGACAAGGCCTAGGAAGTTAACACTGGGGAGTTCACCTCTATGAAGAGGTCAGTCACAAGTGGAGCCCCTCAGGGATTAGTCTTTTTTGGCATTTACTTCTCTGAAGTCAAGGCCAATATAAATAGTCTCTGGCTGATTAAATCTGCATATGATTGCAAATTAGGAGCTGTCACTGAATCCCACACAGACACAAACTTTCTGCAGTAAGGACCGGCACAGATGTACAACTTGTTTCAGAGCCATGGACTAAAACTAAATGCCAAGAAATGCATAATAGTATCCTTTGGGAAGTCATCCACCTCTGGTAACTATCATATTGACAACACATCCCTTAGATTTAACCCAGTAGTCAGGGACTTGGGACACACAGACAGTAATCTAGCCTTTGACCATCATGCGTCTATCTAGGTCCTAGAAAGTCATTGTTCCACTGTATTTGGCATTCATCAGACCTATCATTGAGTACAATGCCCCCTTTGGTATGTACCTAACCAGGCATACCCAACAAATGGAATGTCCACAGAGGTTCCTCACTAAAAGAATACAGGGCATAAGTAAAATGTACTATGCAGACCACCTCATGGCCCTATCCCTGTATTCTGTCTCCTACAAGCTGCTGAGTAGAGATCTATGCCTACCATACAGGGCATTGTCAGACCCCACTCTCATGGACCTCCTGCATATCTGCAAAACAAACAGCACCAGAATTGCCCATTCTAAAGACTTAAACCTTGACTGTGATATAAATAGGACCTCATGGAGAGACAAGTGTGCATCGCAGAGACAACCCCCGTCTCTGGAACAGACTCTCTCTCCATGTGAAGTAGAGTTCCTAACCCAATTCAATAGTAACTTAGACAATTGGATTGGGAACAGGTAATTTATCCCTGGCTTGGTACCTATGTCACTAATGGACACAGGCAACCTGTAAATGGTTCATCTCTCAGGCCCCTTCTTGAAATGTTTCATATCCCAAGCCCCTGCTTACACTTATCAAGGGTACCAGAACTTGTCAGAGATTTGGGATGCATGGCTAGGCTTAAAAAGGCCTTTGCGGTCATTAAGCCTAGTAAATACCTGTGAGCCTAGGATGATTGCGAGAGTTGACAGCATTAATGACAGGCCAACATCCCTTTTACAAATATTTCTTTTGGTCTGTCATTTTTGTTCCAAAGACCCTGCACTTTTATCTACATAGACAACAATCGTCCAAAATCTGAGGTGGCTATCATCACTAACTGTGCTGGAGCTTGAAGGGAAAATGGGAGATCTAGATTCAGATAAAATTGGTCTCTCTAACAAATAGGTTCCCTTCTTAAAAACCCAAAACTGGAATCTGGAATGTCAGGGAATGTTGATGCTGGGACCATACTGATTTTAGGTACCACTGAATTTACTCATGTGGAGTCTTGCTAGAGGAATCATAAGAATTAGATGCCATGAGTTCTAGTATCTTGAGAAATCCCCTTGCTGAGACATTTGTTTGGGTGGAAAAATCTCAGGAATAGATCTATATCTAGACAGACTTTTTTCCTGTGGAAGACTAACTCTTTGAGTTGAGGTACCTAAGAGACACTCCAGAAAAACAATCCTGTGAGGAGTCAAGCAAGACATTTGGATATTGCCCTGAAACCCCAATCCACGCAGCAGATCTCTCACTAAGTGAGAGATTCTTAACACGTTGAAAAAGACTCTGCAAAGATAAGCAGATCATCTGAATAAAAAAAAAAATGTGAATACCTTGCAGTCTGCAGTAAGATATCACTGGAGCTACACTTTGAAAAAGTGGATATCCCAAAAGGTAATGCAAAGAACTGAATGTGTCATCCAGAGACAGAAAACCTTATGAAATGTCTGGAATTTGGTGCTATAGGAATGTGGTAAGCATCTTTTAAATCTAGGGTCACTAAAAACTTAAATGGAGAACAAGAGTAACAGATCATGAAGAGATAACATTTTGAACTTTGGAATTGTCACAAAATGGTTTTAAAGAGAAAGCTCTGGCACGTGTCTCCATGAAGCTTCTTTCTTTGGCACCAGAGACATTCTTGAATAAAACCCTTCTTCTATCCAGAAAGGATACTTCTTATTTACTGGTACAGGCAGTGATGGAAAAGAACCCTTTCCCATCTCAAAAACTTTTGTCTGTGCTCCTAGCCGTGACAACTCATTTTCCATGCTGGATGTCAAAGGTTGTCCTCCCATGGTATCAGCAGTTGACTCATGCCCTGGTCGATTAATCAGTTTGGAAGTTACTATACTGGTCTCTTCCCCACAGGCAGAGTCATCCATCCGCCTTCGTGTCATCTCTACTGGTGCTGCAGTTGGACGCTGAATGGTGGGACTGAACTGTGTACTGTTCTGCTCCTCCCTAGTCATCATGGAAATATTATGATTGCATGCATGAGAGTGAGCATGCCTGCCCTGGTAGGCATGTAGGTATTTTCAGCGATTTTTTTTTTGCTGATGAAGTAAATGATTCAGCCTGGACTGATTTCTCTTTGGGCCACATAAAAATATTGTCCTGTCTGAAATCATTAAAGTCTCTCATCAATTTTTTAGGTTTTTGTTTGCTGCAATTTCATGTCTAAAGTAGATACCAAACAGTAACTCTCTTCCAGTTTATTCATATAAGAATCACCAGCATATTCCAGCTCTATATCTTTTTGTAAAGTCTCAATTTCTTTCACTAAAATATCCTCTTGTGGAGCATGACAATCTAGCAGTAAACAGATGCATGAAAAACGAATCTCTAAATTTAAACACTGCCATTTGGCTAAAAGTTCTGGATAGTACTCACCCTGTGAAGGCATACACAGTACACTAAGGCCTCTGGGACCTATACAAAACTGCATACAAGCCTCCAAATGATGTCTTTGCCACTGTGGACGCTTTAGTTTCATTAATTTATTGTGCAGGGTATTAAGTCTGTAAAGGCCACCCTTTCTTTTTGACCAGGATCACTCACCACATGTTCACCAGACAGTATATGTAAATCCAAGGCAAATAAGGATTACTTATAGTTGTCACACTTCTTCTTACTCTCTGTCCAGGTTGTAGATGAACCATGAGGACTGTGACCTAGTTCCAGTCCAACATCCCACTGTTCTGCCATAATGTGTGGAGTCTTCAGACACACCAGCAAAGCCAAACCAAAGAAGAACTGTAGATACTCCACCAAAGGCTGCCTGCTCACAAAAAATTCCAAAGGAAAGAAGAAAATGCAGGTACTGGCCACCATGCTGAACAGCTTCAAAACTTTTATTTAAAACACAATTAAAACACAAGATGAGAGGCTAATTTTAACATACAGTAATAACATAGGGGAATATGTGATATAATAAAACAGAATTGGAATGTTTTGACGACAGATGAAAAATAGGTAAGGTAGTGGGGGAAAACCAGTCTTTGGTTTTAGAAGAAATAAAAATTTGAAAGATCTATTATGTCATGGAGGGAAGATAGAAAAAAGTAGGAACAACTTTATACAACTTGCAGATACACGAAAGTGCAGAAATTGCAAAGCATGTGAGCATATTGAGGAGACAGAATCTTATGGATCTTACATCTGGTGTCTTATCATCTCCTGCAAGCTCTTAGAACTATAATTTTATTTTCTCCTGTCTGCTTCTTCCTTCCTTACCTATCCACTCTATCATTAAGACAGGCCAGTAACCCAGTGCCTGTTTGTGGAATTAAAGACTTTGTATCAAAAACTGACTCATGATCAAACAGCATGCACCCACCAACCAAATAGACAGATATATAGTATGACTAAGAGGTTAATGAATTATAAATAAGTGCAACCTTCACTTTTACTTGTACTAGTGGCTTTTCTTGCAAGTCTAGATAGCTCTGTTGAGCAAGTTATCAGGGACGCCTACCCATTCTACTACCTGACTTTCTTTTATCCACCCTCCCCCTCCCTGACCTAACATATTCCCCACAAACAGTTTGAAAACAAATTACATACTTGTGTCTTGCACAACTCTTTTGCTTCATTCCCCTTCCCTAAGAACAGAAGGACTCCCTTGTAAGTTAGAACATTAGATAAGGAAATTATTTGCTTTCTATTACCCTACAATTTGGCAAATATCCTTCTCTAACTTGATAGCACTCACAGACTGTTTTTTTGTTTTTTTGTGGCAACCTCCGTTTCTGGTGTTGCTCCACTGTGCTCCGGCTCACTTCGCTCCCATCCTCCATATCATTTCCTTTATACCTAACCACCTGTTTCCTCCTACCATAAATCCCTCCCCTTCCTGTTACACACCAAATTCCACTACACTCCCTTCTTCGACCATTGACATCTAACCTTTCTCAACTAACTTTCTCTAATACACTACCCCATACCCATTTACCCTGACCTAATATTCCTACCCATATTACTTCTCCCTCTCCAACCATGCATATCTCACTCTTCTCTACCCTGCTGCTCCACTACTCCTCCTACTCGCTTTAACAACATCTCCCACACCTCTATCCCCTTTTCATAAAGACCCTACCTACCCTCATACTTAAGGCTTCTCTTACTCACAACATCCTACAACTATCTCTGCATCTATCAAATCAAATCTTCCTTCTCCATAATGTCCATTAACAATACCCCTATCAAAGTCAACACCAGCACAAAACTCCTTGGCGTCACCATCGATGATCAGCTAAAACTTGACCTTCACATAAATAATTGTATCAGAAAAACCCATCAGAAACTTGGACTTCTGTACAGAAATAAAAAATTTCTCTCTGCTGAAGCTAGGATCACTCACACACATACCTATCTTCTACCCTGCCTAAATTATTGCTCCCAAATATTTACAGATCTCAACTCTACTTGCAAAACTTGAATCAACCTATTACAAGACAGCGAGATTTGCAGCCCACCAAACCTATAAATCCCACCACTTTCTCTCCTTAAAACACTTAAATTGGCTCATAACTACCTCACCTGCTTCTTCTCTCCCAGCTCCAAACCATTCACTCCATTCTCTACCAGCCAGCCTATTGTCCAGCTCTAAGCTCTCTCTTTAATGAAACTATTATCAAAGATGCCAGAACCAGCAAAACCCGCTGCTCCTAAGAAGGGTTCAAAGAAGGGTGAGAAGAAGCCAGCTAAGAAAGATGGAAAGAAGAAGCGCAGGAGTCGTAAAGAGAGCTATTCCATTTATGTGTACAAGGTTTTGAAGCAGGTGCATCCTGATACAGGAATATCTTCTAAAGCCATGAATATCACAAACTCTTTTGTGAATGATATTTTTGAGCGGATTGCAGAAGAAGCTTCTCGTCTAGCTCACTACAACAAGCGTTTGACAATAAGTTCGCGGGAGAGTCAGACAGCGGTGTGGCTTTTGCTGCCTGGTGAGCTGGCTAAACATGCTGTGTCCGAGGGCACCAAAGCTGTCACCAAGTATACAAGTACCAAGTAAGAGTCTTCCTTCCTGACACCCCAAGGGTCCTCTCTCCCTTAGCATCCATAAAGCAATGACTCATTTTTGTAAACCTCCTTACAAGAATGCCATCTGCTGAAGACATCCGAGACTGCTTTGATGCCTGTATTATGGCTTCCATTTTTTTTCTTTTTACTTTTTGCATCAGTCATGCTTTAAGCGGTCTTTCTACTTCCCTTTTTTCTCACAAAATCTGGACAAATGAGGCAATATATGCAAAGGTGAATTCTCATAGATGAAAAAACGGACTCCGACTGAATCTTTACATGGAAGTGTCACCTGCATGAGGCGTGCTCTGGCAAATGGACAGTTTTTCAGTCAAATGTTTACTAGGAAACAGCAAGAGAGAAGTGTTCAGACGAAAGATGTAATGAGACACGTATATTTTTGATGATTTTTCAAAAGCAAAGTTCTAGGACCAAAGGCCAAAATTGGTTTCTCAAGGAAGTGTGTACATGCCTGTGGCAAAAAAGAACTGAAAACAATGCGGGCTGATCCTGTTTTATATATAATGCAGGGTTGCATCTTTGTGTGAGGAGAAGCTTGGCCTCCAGTCTTTTGTCCACAGAGCTCTGGGAGTCAGAATGACATCATCCTGCATCTGATTCCAATATGTCAATAATTCTACTACAACAGCGACTCATAAAAACTACAACAACTAATGCCAAAGCTCCTTCCTTATGAGTTGGGGACAAGTGATCTTTTATCCTCTGCCAAATTAGACCCTTCTACTACATCATTATGACACAATGAGAAGTCACTGAAGCTATTGCTCAAAGCAACAGCTATCAAGGGAAACATACTTTATTACCATATGACTGATATTTTAAATCATATTTCCCAGATTCCCTTTAACTGTGCTTCAAGATGTCCAGGGACAGAATCTAGCATTTTCCAACAAGAACACTTAAATGCAATCATACTTCTTGCTCTTCAACAGATCTTTACATCGAATATAAAGTTTTCTACATTTCATCTGGATATCAGAACCTACTGCAACTTTAGACTCATGTAAAATATTGTCCCTGTCTTTTATGAATAAGAACTGCTTGCCAAACCACTTTATTTACAACCCAGCTCCATTATGATTACTTTGGAAATAAGGAAAAAAAGGCAATATGTTAGTGTAGGTCTGTGGTACAAAGGGAAGGAGTCCATACAGCAACTTAGGTGACTGGAGTTTGATTAGCAGCTCAGGCAGTGAAGCATCCCAGAGGAGGGGGCAGCAATGATGGGGCATGGCCTGCTCTCCTTTTTCAGGAGAGAGAGGGGGATTGTGTGCTCCTGGGTGGGGTGACACTGGAGGTGTTAACTCCCTGGTGGAGACCAGCAAGATCAATGCTATTGCCTCTAGGGGAGCAGCATGGCTTCTTGGAGGTAATGCTCCATGTGGAAGTGATGGGACATCCTACGCAATCACCCATTTTAACTTCTTTTTCCTGACACTCACTGCATGTGTGCCAGTAGTGATGGGGAAGAAATATAAGAAAAATGCTCAAACCACCCTAATGGCTGTCTGAATGCTGGTCCCTCCTGGTCGACTTTAACCATAGTGATGGGGAATGAACAGGCAAACTGTCCAGTAGAGGGCTGATGACAGACTCAGCAGGAGAGAAAGAAAGAAATAGTACAGTTTTGTACCTACCATAAATGTAGATGTTCGAGGATCTCCATTGCTGCAGTCCTTACATATGGGTAGTCCGCTGTCCACCATCGGCCCGAATACCAAAGGGCTAGAACTGGCGGTCATCGGCGCCCGAGACTGACGTCAGTACGTGTCAGTACAAATGCGCATGACCGACGCCATATCCTCAGTCTTTCTTGCCTCACTTGCCAGAATGCAAAAAACACCACCCAAAACCCAACCTAAAAACAGGGGGAAGGAGGGAGGGAAAATTGGACTGCAGCAATGGAGATCCTCGAACATCTACATTTATGGTAGGTACAAAACTGTACTATGTTCTTCGTCTCCCATTGCTGCAGTCCTTACATATGGGTAGAATCCCAGAGCAACGGAAAAAAGGGAGGCTGGCCAACTAAATAGCATTAGGAGCTGCTAACATGCCCTGTAAGATTGCAGTGGCAAACCCAGCCCTAGACCTAGAATAAAGAGGTAAATGATTATGCTTTGTAAATGTATGTACCGAACTCCAAGTAGCTGCCTCTAGAATATCTTTAGTAGCTACCCCTCTCAAAAAAGCAGTAGAGGTGGCCGTAGCCCTAGTAGAATGAGGCCTGATCCCCACTGGAACATCCTTTCCATGATGAGAGTAACAAAAAGCAATACAATGGCCAATCCACTTGGAAATAGTTTGTTTTGAGACAGCTTTCCCTTGTGAAGTCAAAGCAAAAGAAACAAATAATTGTTGAGATCTTCTGAACTCTTTGGTTCTGCTCAAATAATACCTTAACTGCCTATGTACATCCAAAGAATGCAAAACTTTTTCTCCTGTATTTTGGGGGTTAGCATAAAAAGTAGGCAAATGTATAGATTGGTTCAATGCCACATTAGAAATCACTTTAGGCATAAAAGTAGGATTAGTATGTAAGGAAACTCTGTCCTTGTGAAAAATCAGAAAAGGTTCCACTGCCATGAGGGCCTGTAATTCAGATACCCTTCTAGCAGAAGTAACAGCCAACAAAAAAGCAGTCTTCCAAGACAACAACTTCAATTCAGCTGTAGCTGCAGGTTCAAAAGGAGGCAGAGTCAGCTTTTCCAAAACAAAATTAAGATCCCAGGCAGGGGTAGGAGCTCTTCGTGGGGGTCTTATATTCTTTGCCCCTCTAAGAAACTGTTTAACCAATGGATGTGAAAACAAAGGAGGGTCACAATCATAGTGAGCAGAAATAGCTGCAGCATGCACTTTTATAGAAGAGAAGGACAAACCCTTATCCAATAAAACAGTCAAATATTGCAATATACAACTCAAATTAGGCAATTTGACATCAAAGCCTTTAGCTGAACTCCAAAGAAAAAATCTCTTCCATTTATCAGCATAAACCTTTCGAGTACTAGGTCGCCTGGCTTCCAAAATAACATCCAAAACTTGTTGAGGGAGCTGAAGGCTCTCCTTCTTTAAAACAGAATGCGCCAGGCTGTCAGGTGTAGGGATTGCACCCTGACATTGAGAAAATGATTGTCTACCTGAGACAATAAGTGAGGAATCTGTGGTAATGGCCAAGGTGTCCCATGAATTAAGCTCCTCAACAGAGGGTACCAATGCTGACAAGGCCAATCTGGTGCTATAAGGATCATGCAAGGTTTGTCCCTCCTGACTTTCAACAGTACCTTTGGAAGAAGAGGCAAAGGAGGAAAAGCATACACGTGAAGGTTGCTCCAACTGAAGGATAGTGCATCTATTTTCCAGGCTTTTGGATGAAACAGCCTTGTGCAAAACAGTGGCAGTTGGAAATTCAGAGGAGAAGCGAACAGATCTATGTCTGGAGTTCCCCAAGCCATGGTCAACTGAAGAAATACCTGAGGGTCCAACTTCCATTCGTGAGGATCCACAATCTGTCTGCTCAGAACATCTGCTAAAGAATTTTGTGCTCCTGGCAGAAACTGTGCTCGAAGAGTGATGTGCAGATTTAAAGCAGTTTCCCATAACAGCATTGCTTGTCTGCAAAGAGGGTAAGAATGAGTTCCCCCCTGCTTGTTGATGTACCACATGACAGTTGTGTTGTCTGTTCGAATCAACACCAGTCCTGGTTGAAGGAGGCCCTTGAATGCTTCCAAAGCAAATTGAACTGCCAGCATCTCTTTCATGTTGATATGCAAGTGAAGTAGCTCTGGGGGCCAAAGGTCTTGAATCCATTTTCCTTTGAAATGAGCTCCCCAAGCTAACTCCAAGGCGTCTGTCGTTAATATCTGACTTGCCTCTGGCTGGGTCACAGAGAGTCCCTTGTTTAGGTGACATTCCTGAGCCCACCACACAAATTCTTTCTGAATGCAAGGTAGAATCCGAATGACAGTGTCCAAATCGTGGCTGTGTTGAGTCCAAATGCTTTTGAGATACCATTGTAGCTTCCTCATATGCAGTTTGGCATTGGGAAGTACTAGAATGCAAGATGCCATGAACCCCAAGGCTTGAAGGACTGTCCTTGCAGTCAGCCTGGACATTACTGATAACTGTTGGAAGTATAGGTGAAGATTTCTTTGTTTATCCGGGGTAAGAAATGCCATCTGAGCAGCTGTATTCAGTCTTACACCCAGAAAACACATCTCTTGTGAGGGTACTAGACTGGACTTTATTTCGTTCACAGAATACCCTAGGCATCTTAAAACTGTCATTACATACTGCAGATGTTGAAGTAGTTCTAGCTTGCCTTGTGTCAGAATCAAACAGTCGTCCAGATAAGGATAAATTTGAATTCCTTTTAGTCTGAGAAAAGCTATTACTGGAGCCAGGACTTTGTGAATACCCTGGGCGCAGTAGACAAGCCAAAGGGCAATGCAGAGAACTGATAATGCAAATTCCCATTCCGAAATCTCAGGAATTTCCTGCAACTGGACCTGATAGGAATGTGAAGATAGGCCTCTTTGAGATCCAGAGTCACCATCCAGTGATCTCTGCCCAGCATAGGTAACAGCTGTTGCAGTGTTAACATCTTGAATTTTGGAATTTCCAGAAAGGTGTTTAGAATGGACAAATCCAGAATTGGTTTCCAAGAATTTCCTTTCTTTGGCACTAAGAAAAGACGGGAATAAAACCCCGTGCCTCTTTCTGCAGAAGGTACTTCCTGTATTGCTCCCAACTGAAGCAGAGAAGAAATTTGCGCCTGTGCTTCCAGCCTTTGCTGATGAGGCACATCCGGCAAAGGAGGGAATGTGTGAAAATAAAATTTGTAGCCTCGATTTATTATGTCCAATACCCATTTGTCTTGGGTAACCAAATGCCAATTCCCTTTGAAAAGTCCCAGTTTTCCTCCTAGAGGAGCTGCCAGCAAGGCAGAGTCCGGCAGCTGAAGACACAGATCATTGGGTCTGTTTCCGAAAGGACTGACCCCTGCCCTCTCCAGCAGAAGGGGTAGAAGAACTCAACGTCCTAGAAGTAACAGGGCCCTGAGAGGAAGCCCTACCTCTACCACGCCTCGACCTGCCCCTAGATTGATAATCCGAAGAGGGGAAAGACCATCCCTTAGCAGGCCAATTCCTACTGAACTTAGGGGGCTGAACCTGTAAAAAGTCCTTAACTGTCTGCATAGACTTAGCTTTTTCCTCCATTTTTTTCAAAACTGATTCTACAGGAGGGCCAAAAAGAACATCAGATTGCAGAGGAGCATCCATAATTCGAGCCTTAACATGCTCTGACAAGGTCTGATCTTTAAGCCAAGCATGCCTGCGAACAACTGAACTAGTAGCAGCCACCCTGGAAGAAGCCTGTAAAGCATCAAAACCACACTGCAAAGAATGCTTACCAACTTAGTCTGAAGCATGCACTAAATCCTGAAGCTCCTTACATTCAATACCTTCAGCTAAAGCATCTACTTTACATTTCAATTGGCCCAGCAAATAATTTTGATACCTGAGTATATGAAACTGACAATTTAAAGCTCTCATAGCCAAAGTAGAAGAGGTATACAGTTTTTTACCCCACCTATCCAGGGCCCTAGCATCCTTGTCCAGGGGAACTGGATTCTTAACCACAGAAGCCCTAACACCCTTGGGGCCTTGAGTAACAGTTTCTGGATCAGCCCTAGGACTCTTATATAAGTACTTGTGAGTTTCCGGAACCCTGCAGTATCTATCTGGTTTAACCGGGGCAGGAGGCAGAGAATCTGGGTTAAGGGCAGCCTCAGAAAATACATCCTGAACAACATCCAGTACAGGGGGAATAGCCAAGGGCCTATGCTGAGGCAAAAACAAGAATTCTCTTAGCCTTTTACGAGAATCCGAATAATCCTGGCCTTCCCATTTGAAATGTTCCCTCATGGAATGCAAGGTCTCAGAGAAAGAAAAATCTTCTGGAGGGGACGCAGAGGGAGTAGTGTCCTCAGCCTCCGAATCAGAATAGGGAGGGAAATCCTGAAGTTCTTCCACAGAGGAATCTGACTCATTGGAAGACTGAACCAAACCCTCCAACTCTGTCTCTACCCTGGGCCTCTTCTCAGGGGGGGGCATAGAACCCCTAATTAAAGTAATCAAATCTTCAGCCATCTTTAACATGTGCTTCCTAGGAGCTGGACCCTGGGGACTAGCACCAGCAGGGGCAGACCTAGACTTAGAATGGCTTTTGCTTTGAGAAGGAGGAGGCCTAGCTACCCTATGAGGAGAGGGAACCACCGACATCTGAGAAGCACCCTCAGCCTGGCCTAACACAGGAGAAGCCACTTCCTGTAGTAACAAAGGCTCCCCTTGAGACTCAGGTAAACTTTCAGAAGGAGCCGCTGAAGTAGTCGGTGGTTCTACAGAACCGGCGTCCGGAGTGGACGACTCATCCGGTTTGGACCGCAAAGGCTTCTCTTTGCGTTTCTTAGAAGAACCAGGCGTCGGAGAATCCGACGGCATGTTGTAATTACAACGTTTACCAAACACAAGCCTAGCACAGTCCAACCGACGTTTAATAGTACGCTTGTTAAAAGTAGCACAAAAGCGACACCCAACAACGTCGTGCTCAGGCCCTAAACAAGGAATACAGAGTGAATGGTAATCCCTATGAGGAATCTGTTTCCCACAAGAAATACAGTTAACTTTTTCTGACATCCGTCAATACTGAGGCAAGAAAAAGACAAAAGTGTCCCCAACGGGGTACTTAGCCCAACTTGGTCTCCGGTCTGAAACTCGAAAACCGACAATTCCAGAACGCCAAACGGCACTTGCAAATGCTGCTTCTGCTTAGGACCACGCGGCAAGAAAGACTGAGGATATGGCGTCGGTCATGCGCATTTGTACTGACACGTACTGACGTCAGTCTCGGGCGCCGATGACCGACGCCAGTTCTAGCCCTTTGGTATTCGGGCCGATGGTGGACAGCGGACTACCCATATGTAAGGACTGCAGCAATGGGAGACGAAGAACATCTATTTATTATCTTAGTTAAGTGATTCCTAGATAGAAATGCAGTTTGAATGATTAGGAAAGAACAAAGACACATACTAGATTGGTCTTAGTGAAGGAACAATGGTCCTGACATATCACTGATCACAACGGTTAAAATTCAATTCAACTGTAAAAGAAAAGTCAGTCGATGAATTACAATGGGCGAGGTCCACCATTATTTGAGTAACTATTATGCATCTTCCAAGATCGTGAAATGTTTCCTCAGCTAATTAAAGCTACACTCAAAACAGCAATGGCTCCAATTTTTCACTGCTGTTGCCAACACTGGTGAAGAGATACTCTGAGGCAGCTATACTGCCTCTGTAGGCAATTCAAACAAAGAAACTCAGCCATTTATTAATCTACTATCTTTCCACTGTTGAGTACAGCACAACAATCCTCACAAAGTTGTCAGCATTCTAAAAGGAATCACAAAACAATAGCTTCATATGTACAGACACCAGTATTTCTCATCCACTGTGCCAAAGACAGAGCTATAAATTATTAAAAGCATTTGTTCTATTACTGGCCACTACAGCACTGTTAGCCATAAGACCCTTGGATTACACCTACCCTTGCCAGCTTCAGCTGCCTTCAGCAGCTGTTCAGTTCTTCTACACCTCTGCCAGGTTTCCTCATCCAAGTGTTTTCCATATATTGTTATCCACTCCTGCAGACTATCAGAAGGTGTTGCACCCTGAAAGAGAAGCATAAGGTGTTGTATGAATAAACAGTCAAATACACCATTCTGTCAATCAGCAAGTTACAGAATCTCAGAAGATGTCATCCTAAAAGTGGAAATGGTTCTAAATCCGCTAACATTGACATAATGAGGACATCAGATTTATAAGAAAGGTCAGATTGGCTGACCAGCTGAGACAGTTTCAGCAACATCTCTGATTTTCTTAAATGATAACGATGGGATTCTATTATTAAATGCTCAACTTCTCTGTCCTTTTTCTCCCTATTTACTGCTCCTGCTATGAATAAACAACAATACAGCATTTAAAATATTTTAAATCAACGGTTTCTCTCCACCAGAACAGTATCTTATTGTACTGTGGTGGTTTCACTTTCAAAAAACTTTTATCCTGCCCTGGAAAAGCTTGCTGCAGTCAACAATTCATTGATGTCATCAACGCCAATGAATACAGGTAGCCTCAAACTGACATCACTATGACCATCCTAAAAACCCACCCACGTGATGATGTTACAGCTCCCTGGTCCTTCCCCTACCCATAGAGAAAGTAAGGGCTAGAACAAGGAAACAGTACGAGTCAAGTCTCCTGTTGTGAGCTGTCAATCACAGCAGGTAACAGCTCAGATTGCACTTAGCAATTTGACAGCTAGAGAAGTTGGGTGTGAAGGGGATGGGAGAGAAGTCAAAATAGTACAATTCAGGCTTCATAAAAGACTGCAGTTTAGCCATTCTAAAAAGACGCAGCAGTACAAACAACTTTGAAAGTCTGTTCTGTGGCACTTGCACTGTTTGTGTTTTAAGTAGTCATTGAACAGCATGAAATGTTAATTAAAACTAACTGACTGAAAGACAGCAGTGTATGCACGTAAAAATCACTGCAGTGACAGGAGCTTTAGGTAGAAAGAGGCCTGCACTATATAATTTTTTTACAGATAGGCACTGCATTGTGGGATACCTAGAGGCAGACTAAACAATCAGAATTAGTTCAAGATGCTAGGTCTCATGTGGTCAGACTCAGAAATTATATATAACAATATTTAAAAACCTGAAAATAGTCCCAGAGTGGTGTTAAAATGTAGGAAATACCAAACCATGATGAAATAAACATGTTTTTTGAGTTTGTGTGTGTGCGGTTCTCCTTTAATAAATTAAAAAGTTATTACTACATGTACTGTTCAGTTATATCATCCTGAAATATGACAACACAAGCTTAGAAAGCATCTGCAACAATGTTACATGCCTCAGGTGTTACACATTATGAAGTATGGAACTCATTTTGGTCCTCAAAAATCTAACACACACATGGAGGGAGCATTTTTTTCAACTCTTCATGAAATTTACAACATAAATCCATAATAATTTATGATGAGCTGCAATCTGCAAATATTACTACTGCTTTTGCACTTCTAGCCTCAGGTTTCATCATTTGTCACAATCCTCTCACCTGTTGTACACAATATCACACATGCTTGTAAAGAAGGGTTGATAAGTGTGACTTGCACAGTTCTTTATACATCTGTGATACCTATCGAATAAAAACAGACTATAGACAAACCACTGAAATATACCCTGTGCTATGTATATGCAGATCTGTTTTGCCCCAGCCTGACTTCAGGCAGGCCTGTAAATTACATTAATGGGGTGTATTTACTGT
Source organism: Protopterus annectens (assembly GCF_019279795.1). Lineage (NCBI taxonomy): Eukaryota > Metazoa > Chordata > Ceratodontiformes > Protopteridae > Protopterus > Protopterus annectens. The sequence goes on from NC_056732.1 coordinate 1,381,655,111, forward strand.
TCACTTAGACAACAGCAGCTTTACTAAACTGCATTACCACATATAACATGCATTCAAGTTGTTGCATCTTTCGGCTTTTCCCGGTTAAGGGTCGCCACAGCGGAACTCCAGTCCGCTAATGATTGGCAGTAGATTTTTACGTACCGAGTTGCCAACCCTGACGTACAACCTTCAATGAAGGTACGCCCATTCACGCACGTCTCCACACAGAAGACGCTTTAGCTGAGAATCGAACAGGACAACGTCTTACTGTGAAGCGCCAACGCTACCCCAGCACCACATGCATTCAAGTAAGGCTGTAAAAAAAAAAAAATCTTACTTTTTTCTAAGTCATATCTAGCACACTCAGTGTTGACTCAATTTGGTAGTACACCATTGTCTTATCGCAACAGTTATCTTCAAGCCAGACAAGCAAAAGCTCAATTAGAAATTAAAAAAAAACACACTGCAGTGCTCTCATACTCAAGTGTTATACTTAACAGTAAAACTTCAGTCAAATCTAAGTACACCAAATCTGATGGCAAGCAAGGCTCAAAGAGCCCTTAATTGCTTTTGCTCCAATCCTAGAAATTACATAGACATACTTTGTGCTGCATATACCTGCAACACGTTTATTTATCCACCTCTTTTCAGATGAGAATCAAGGTTTCCTATGGGTAACTATGAGAAATTTGGCCAGGATATTGGGGAACTTCTCATATAGCACTGTGGTAAGTGCTATGGGATCTTTTACATCCACCTGAGAAAATACTAAATCAGGCAGATGGGACCTTGGTTTAACCTCTCAGGTGAAGAACGGCACACTCAGTAGTACAGTCTTCCCTCCACCCTGATGCACTGCAGTGTCAGTAATGGAAAATGAATCCAATCGCCACCTAATAAACTTCTGGCCCCCCAGCTCTGAGTAAGTTACCTAGTGAACCACTGGCACTACTTTTCTTTGCATCAGCTTTGCTGTTAAACATCTTGAATATGCATTCCAGTACAATCAAAGCAAACAGAGGTATCTCTGTGACCTACTACTACATATAATTCATCAGTCAGTCAAATTATTATTGAAGTACTTAAGCAGTACTAAGTCACAGCGGATAAAGAAATTAATTTAATAACCACTAGTAAATGAATGAAACAGCACAATATACATTCCAAAAATAAAATCAAGAAAATAAGATAAACATAAAATCAAGAAATAATAAATACAAACACAAACTTTTAATTCATTACAACTACCACATGAAAGAAAAGAAAGAAATTAAGAAAAGAAGGTAAATGCAAAAATACAATTAAATCTACAGCTAACGAGATGATAAAATATGCCGAAAAGGATAGAAACAGAGATTTTGAATTCAAACCAAATCAGTTCTAGAATTAGCCATTACCAGATGATGACAAAACAAGCTAAGACAACAGCTGATGTATAAAAAGTAAGCTATCATTTCAGCCAGATAGTACCAACATGGATAAATAAGACACTTATAAGAAACTGGGCACTTTCTGTACAAAAGTACTGCAACAGTGAAATGTGAACTGCAGTCTGCTGCCAAAAAGGTCTGAATCTCAACAGCTTTGTAGCACTTTTTTCCATTCCCTATCACTAGTATTCAAATACATAAATTCTGCCATAAAGAAAGGCATACAGCCAGAGAAGGAATTCAAGCCTACCAAATAATTCAGGTAGCACCCCAGAATGGCAATTAGTCCATTTTTAATGCCAAAAATCAGCTGTGGTAGATATCACAGATACATTCTTTGGTAGGGTTTATCTTCTCCACCACTCACAATATGGCAAAAAGATACAAGATCCCATATATGGGAGTATCATGCATCTCACTCTGAAGTGCACATTGATGTAACATGCTGGAGACATTTTATTCATTTAGTTACTTATTTATAGCCCATTTTAGCTTACAACTTCATCCCAAAAGTAAAATAAAATACAGTAAATTAATTCAAAATCTGGGCACTTTTCCGTTATCGGGGCAACATTTCTATGCAGTTGTGGAGCTCAGAATCCAGTGTCAAACCATGTATTTTTGATGTTAATCTTAACAGGTGTGTTACAGCTTCTTTTTTTAAATATTATCCATGTAATTATTTTACACGCACCTGTTAAGATTAACATCAAAAAGACATGCTTTGACAATGGATTCGGAGCTCAGGAACCGCATTTAAAGTGTTTGGCCGGTAACAGTGTAGTAAAAAAAAAAATCAGTTTCTCCATAATATACATACTATAAAATGTATTTCTCCATAATAGGCATACTATGCATACTATTAAACATATTCTTCATAAAGTCCTAATCCAAATGTGTAATTACACTTAGTTCGCATCTTGCAGCTGTTCGGCAGTAATCGTTTTTTTTTTTTAAAAGCCTCAGGTACTGATTTAGCTAGGCTTCACTGCCAAGGAAAGAACCGTTGCTAGGATGTACAAAGATATTGTTATCTTACAACGGTAAGCATATTATGACTATTGGAAAAAAAAGACATGTTCTCCAAATTTGATGTATTTATTTATTTTTTTACTTTCTCTCTCTGTAACTTACCAAGGCAACACTTTCAACACGATCGTTCAGCCGTAATCTACTACCTTAACACATGTATTAACTAGACGTCTGTAAAAATTAAAAATAAGTTCTATTTCTTAAAATGTATTATTAAAATAAATAACTTTTACAGATATGTGGTTAACAGACATGTTAAGGAACAGGATTACAGCTGAACAATCGTATTGAAAGTGTTGCCCTGATAATGGAAAAGTACCAAAATCTACATTACAACAGCAGAACAACATAGCAAGGCTAATACGGCCAAATGTCAGAAACCAGTATTCCTCAAATAATGTACATTATAATTAATTACATTTTTTCATCATTTTGCCCCTTTGCTCTGCTGATCAAGAAGCCCTCCAGTATCAAGCCTAGCCCATTCACTCCCCTATAGCAGTTGTTGTTCTTCTTTCAGCTTTTCCCGGTTAGGGGTTGCCACAATGGAACTCTGGTACGATAATGATTGGCAGAAGAATTTTACGGTGCCAGCTCGACACCCACCCTTCAACAAAGGCACGCCCATTCACGCATGTCTTTCGAATGCCACTCGACCGCAGGGAGGACATGCAGACTCCACACAGAAGGCACTCCAGCTGAGAACCAAACGGGAGAACCTCTTGCTGTGAGGCAACAACGCAGTAACGAACCCAATAAAGTACAGAGGGGCAAGACCCATCCAAAGAACGTATCATATAGGCAAACCATGAAAGTTGCTTGTGCCCTCACTGACACCCCAGCAAATGATGTATATTGTTTGAAAACTTAATCCCCAAACTCAGTATTGATGTCAGCACCTACTTTGCCACACAAAAAGCCTATGCCCTTAGCCCCATGCATGCATACTCCCCTTCTTATGTAATGGAAAAGACTATCCACACCAGTATAGGCGATCAGTGCCCATCTCCTCCTCGTACTGCCTTCCCTGCTTCAGCCAGGACCCACTCTCCCTCCCTCTTTCCTCTGGAGAATGTACAGACCTCTCTTCCCTTGTCAGGTCCATCAAGCACATCAGCAGTTACTCAAACATAGGTCATTCAGGTTCTAAGTTAGGGCATTATCCCCTTACACCACTGAGATGATACAATTAATTAGACTGACAACTTCAGATTGCCTTATTTTTAAAGTGGTTGCTCGAAGTAGATATGAACTACTGCATAGTAGGGGAGATATGATGTTCAGCTGCACAGAGGTTGACAATGTTTGTCATCCCCCCCCAGAAAAAGTTTTACAAAAGCAGTATAAAGAACTGTGTGGACTATAGGTTCACAGATTCACAGATTAGTACTAAACTAACTGCTCTTGTGGTCCATTTTAAGCTTAGCCAATTGCCCCATGTAAGAAACAAACCCTGCACCTTGTGTCTGTAAGGTAAACAAATGAACCATTATGCCAGCCTCCCTACGATGGGTGAAGTAGCTGGCAATGAACCTAACTGCCCAGTGTAGCAATAATTTTCAACAAAAATGGCAAGAAGACATGAATTAAGATGAATAAATTTATATGACATTAATAAAGAAGATAATCTGGCTTTAAATGTAAAAAGATAAATATTTCCATTACTAAGTGAACAGTGATGTTTCAACACAGATGAGCTAATCATACATGTACAGATTTTTTTAGTCACGTTTGAAGTCAGTGGCAGTTGATACAAGTTGGAAAGAGTACAACTAGACAAATCTATACTTGGAGAAAGCATATGGGAATGTCCCAAGAAAGCTGATTTGGGCAGTGCAAAAAATCCTGACTTTCCCAGTGGAAATGTTCCCTTAAGGTATGAAAAGTTTCCCCAAAAGAAAAATCCTCAGGAGCAGAAGCAGAAGGAATGGAATCTTCTGCATCAGAGTCCTCATAAGTAGGTACAGACAAATCCTGTTCATCAGAAGAGTCAGAAGAAATAGTCTCCTGTTCAGAAGATTCATAGCCAATTTCAGCCCTAGGCTTCTTAGAAGGGGGGGGGGGTTTGACTACCCGTGATTAGAGTAATTAAATCTTCAGCCATTTTGATCATTTGTTTTTTAGGCATAGGGGCATGCACACGTGGCCTGGGTGTCAGTTTTTTAGACATAGATCGAGATGATTTTGGCCTTAATATTGAAGATGGTGTCGGTTTAATATACAAATCTGCAGGCCTGAATACACCCACAGAAGCCGGTGCCTGCACAGCGGCTCTGGACCCATCCAAGTAGAGACATCCACGGGTTCCATAACTGAAGCATCTCTAGGCATACCGGACTCCAAATGGGTCTCAGTAGAGGCCTGCGAATCAGACGTAGTGGGTATCACCTAGGAGTACCGGCGAACTGGCGACTGACTTAGGAGAAGCGTAGTCGGCAGTTTTGGACCTCAACGGCCTGTCTCTGTCCTTTTCTTTGCGTTTTTTTCGGTATTCCGGTAGTCGGATTGCTAACCGACATAATTTCTGGATAATTAAACCGTGATCCAAAATATTTAGAAGCAAAAATGTACCGACGATGGATAGTGCGCTGATTAAATAAAGCACAGAACCGGCAGCAAGGTATGTCGTGGTCAGGACCTAGGCAAGGAATACAGTACAAATGGAAATCCTTATGAGGTATTTGCTTCCCACAAGCAATACAATTATTAACTTTTACTGACATCGGTAAGGAGCAAGAAAAAGTTTCCCCAACGGGGTACTTGGCTTTTTAGTTGAAGACATCGGTTCTGAAACTTGACCACGAAAATTTCAGGAGTCAGCCAACCGGTACCTGCGAACTGCTTCTGCTTTGGGCACTGTGTGGCAAGAAAGACTGATGTAATGGCTTTGGCTGCATGTTTTATACCCCTGACATCATGGAAGAAGGGACAGCAACCGACGCAGGACCCAAAACTTTGTTAATCAGGCTGACTGAGGGCAACCTGCCAGCAGATTACCCAAATGTAATGACTGCAACAGTGAAACACGAAGAACATCAATAAACTTGTTGTATGTATTACAGGCAGACTGAGCAACAACTTCAGGAAAGGATAAGGGAATGGAATGCAAAACTGAAGACACATGGCATGAAACTGAGGAGCAGATAAGACAGCTGCAATGGCAGCAAATGGGGGAAATCAAAATAAGCTGAACATTGAGACAGAAGGGAAAACAATGGAATGGGTTAACAGCTTCAAGTATCTGGGAGAGGTGGTCGATCATAAGGGAAGTCTGAATGAGGATGTCAAGCTAGAATAACAGGGGCTGCAGCCAATTGGCACATATTTTCAGGGATAGTAAATGACAGACGAATGCCAAAGGAGATGAAATGTCAGGTGCACAAAACAGTGGTGTAACCAGTACTACTATATGTTACAGAAACCTGGGCAGTAAAGGCAGGGCAGCTGATTAAACCAGAGGTGAATGAGACAGATGGGTAGGATGCACACGGGGGGATAGACTACAAAGGAGGACAACAGCAGAAGCTAAAGTAGCTCCAATTGAAGAGAAGATCAAAGAGAACAGATTATGGTGGTTTGGGCAAATGTGCAGAAAAGCAGAAGACAATATGATGAAGATTTGGGACAGACAGGAAGAAGGCAAGAGGAAATAAGGGCGTACAGCAAAGAGGTGGATGGACTGTGTGTGAGAAGACCTGCGACAGTCAGGCATGACTGCTGAAGAAGGTAGGAGAGTGGCAATGAATTAAGAGAAATGGCAACAGTTGATACTACACCCCAACCCCATGTAGAAAATAGAAAAAAGGGGACGGACGATGATGAAGAAATAAGTGCAAGTCCTGAATAAAGGAAAAGTAGAAGCCTACCATTTTCGATAGTGTTACCAGATGCAACAAGTGGGAAGAAAGGTTTTATTCTAGTGCTACCATACTTACACTATGAGAAGTAAGTTGCTGATCAAGATTAAACCTTCAGTATGTGACCATTAAACAGAGTAACGTACCTGCTAACATACAGGGGACAAGCCAGTTTTTAGGGACTTGAGAAAAAAATACTTAAATGTGCCAAGCAGCATGGCTTTAGTTTTACTAATCTTTAGTAACAAAGGTAATGAATTGCACTACAAATGAACAACTTTAAGGTGGCATTTAGATGTGGAGCTTGTGCATGCTGCAGAATTCTAATAACCATGTCACCAGCATAAACTAATACTAGGATGTTATGGAATGTAAAAATGCTGTCAGGAGTGCCACAACAAAACCACAAACAATTTGTTAAGTTGCTTTAATCCAATGCACATTTTTCGTTCGGCTCTCTGGTCGAACATCTTCAGACAATTATAAACAGTAGCTCAAAACATAACATTTAAAAACACCCCCTAGAGGGTCACATGTTACAACAGCTCCCATCAGTGTGTACATAAAACATTGTTCATTCTAAACGACTAGGTTCCGCCCATTGAACCTATTCACAATAATACATGTGAAGGAAACGGTGTACAGTTTAAGTTATACTTGCTTCCGTTGTATTTACAATGATCTTAATGAAAAAAAAATATAGTAAAACATATTTAAATGCATCTTAAAATTTTCAGACTTAAATGGAATAAATAAAATCACAGTAGACACACAGTCTTCTCACATGCAAAAACAGTTGCTAATAACGCTATACGCATCAAGCATTTCATGTTCACTCATTTTACTAACGTGATCTAAATTTACCTCATCATAAAAATTTCAGGGTCCGATGGAATAAATAAAGTCACACATACCTCATAAACTTCTCATATACAAGAGCGATGGCAAAAAACACCAAACCCAACAAGGAAATAAAATTCATTCACCTTACTGACATATTTCAAACTCACAAGACAGTCGCCTCATAGCTCCACCCACCTATTTCACTCATGACTGAATCGAATGGGCTACATTGGCGGCTATTGTCAGTCCCCAGCATTATTCTTAATGCTACTTTCTATAATATTTCAGGTAAATTTAAAGTGCATATGATGGCCCCAATAATAAACAGCAGTCACATAAATGCACAAACATGTCAACCATTAATACGTCTAAGAATGTTCAAAAACGGACTAAATAAGGCTGCAAAGAAATAAGGAAGGTCTTATTTACAATCAACGGGAAACACTACAATTAGATAAATGGTCAAAAAAACAGTGAAAAGTATATGTATACTCATATACACTGTTGGGGCATGCATAACAAAAGGCTACGAACCTACTAAGCTATTGATGTGTAGTCGACTCACCCAAACAGTTTTAAGTACCTTACATTCAAGTTGTCGAATACAATATGCATGTCTATACCACTAAGACAGTATATATGTATACTAAATTCAAGAAATATATAGAAAAAGGAAAAGAGACATTACAGGGTAGCTATAGAGTCTAAATAGCTAAACCATAAACTCTATTTACCTAATCCTAGTTACATCCATCCAGTTTACGCTAAACAAGGAACAGTTATCAATAAAGCCATACAAATCAAAGTCCTTAAGGCAGGATATATGTAAATTGACAAATAAAGGATAAGGAAAGAAAACATTATGGGATAGCTAATGTATCAAAATAGCTACGCCGTGAACTTTAACTACCTAAACCCAATCATAGCCATCCGGTTTACTCTATACAGGAAACAAACAGGCACTATATTACACGGTCACCTAAAATACGGTAACACTAAGAGTGTGATGTACATATGCATCATATAGGATAGCTCTAAAGAATAATGTATAAATACACTAAGGCAGCGGTCGGCAACCTGCGGCTCGCGAGCCACATGCGGCTCTTTGATCCCGTCATTGTGGCTCTTCTTGTAAACTTCTGCGTCTGTGGCCAAGCAGCTGAATTTCCGCATTCACGGCCAAGCAGCTGCTTGCCCTTAGTTTCTACAATGAGCAGTAGCTTCCTATTCAGTTGTAGCAGTTAAGACTGAACAACTGCATGCTTGCCCTGCATTTTCTGCCTGGCAGTTGGAAGTTGGAGGGAAACATAAACGAGCTGTGGCAGCTAGTATGGTCGCTGTATGTTTTATAACTCCTGCTTAACAGAGTGAAAAAATGTACTTTGTTTTTATTTATGTATTTTATTTGGCAGCAAGGGTGAACTTTAACTGAAGTTAAGATGAAAAGTAGATGTGAAAATGTTTCTGGAGTAAATCTGTCTGTGCCCTTTTCGTTGATCTAATTTGGAAGAACTGTAACTCATATGCTGACAGCCTTTGTGTCTGATTTTGAGTTATCTTGAGATGATAGCTTAGTTTGATTTAATAAAGATTTTCTTGACCTACAGTACAAGGAAGTTAAAATAGAAATGTTAACCCCTGAACTCTGGACAGTAAAGTGTTTTTCTTTTTTCATGAGTACCATGCTTTAAAATAATGGTCTTCTTGAGAAATGCACAGTTCATGTTGGCTTGAGGCTGTACTTCTGATTTATCATTAGTAAAGATTTAAAAGTTTAGATACCACATCAGAGTGCAGCGATCAAACGAGGAATAACAGTCAGTAGGTGACTGTGTCTGACTTGGAGAAAAGGTATGCTGTATTAATGCGGGTCTGAAGTGGCAGAACATTCTTATTGCTTATTTTGAGGGGCCATTATCATGTAATTGTTCCATCCATCATAATAAGATGCTGCTAATACAGAGAGGTTAAGTGTGCAATGGACACGACTGATGCTTTATTTCCATATCATCCTCCTGCAGTTAGCATTATCATGATGCAACTTTTTTGTCCTTCTGTGTTATCAAGTGCAAGCTTAGTTTTGCAGGTTTTGTTTTTCTGGCCAAGTAATAAGAAACTGCTAAAAGTTCCTCTGCAAAACGTCCTCTTTTTTAATGTTTTGTTCTTGAATATGTTTTATGTGAAGTGTAGTTGTGTTTCTGTTTTCCTTCCTATATTAGTGTGCTGACTTAATTCAAGGTTCATAGGTAGGTACTAGGCTATCGGCCTTAGGGCCCATACAAGCCTAGCCAAAAAATGTACCCTGGCTTTCGCCACCCAAGAAAATTATTTTCCTATGCCCCTGTCGAGCAGAGCCACAGAAGTGATCCCTGGGGTGAATTTCCCATTTCCCATCCAATCATCAAGATTTTTCTTGAAGAGTGCTAATGAGGAGCTCTGTTTGACATAGATAGGTAGTCTTTTTTTGTAGTTTTAGAAAGGAGGCATTACCACGAAATGCCAGTTTATTTAAAAACAAAGTACTGCAAGTTGGATGCATTGCTAAATTAAAAAAAATATTCATATATATTTAGCAGCTTTATTTAATATCACTGAGTAATTATATTGAAGATGCAACATGCTGAAGCACACTAAAAGCTTACGGTCTTCTGACACATTCTACAAATGTTCATTATTAACTGTGAATTATTAATGTTGCTGAACCTATTACCATTTTCCTTAAAAAGTACTGCTAGAGTGGCATTGAAGGGTGGTGACAGTAATGATTCATTTTCTTTTGTCATTTTCTCTTTTCTTTACATTTATGCAACTCTGAAGTTCATATATAAATGTCAACGGGTATGAGGACCTCGTCTTGCACATGGGGGTGCAGAAGAGCTTGGCAGGTTCCCACAATTTCCATTTATTTCTATGTAATTTGCTCCTGCTGTTTTCTAAGGATCCCACTTCCAGTTCTTGTATCTCTGGTACAATATCTGATACTTTAAATACAGTTGGTTTATAGTAAGAATGGTTCTATCAGGGCTTTTTATAGCACTATTAATTAAACAGCCAAATAATCAGTCAAGATCCATGGAGGAAGTATTTTTAGTTTTGGTGAGCACCTTCAGTAAATATTCTTTAGTGATGATTCGGGGAGGTACTGAGAGATTCAGGGATAAGCACACTTTGGATAGTCACCTCTGGGGTAAAATTCACACTGAATTTGTTTGCTAGTACGTTGGAAATTTTACTGGATCACAGTAGGTGGTGCCATTATGAATACGTTCAGAGCACTGATGGGTCTTATTTCATAGCATAGCCAAGAATGGATTTTTCATTGACCAGCTGTATGTATATTTTATGAGGTTTTTGTTTGACACCTGCCATGGTACTCTACTGACAAGACTGCACCCCACCTTTTGCAAATTCCTGGAGGACCTCCCCAAACTGAAAGATGGCAACTAAGAAAAAACAGCGAAAAATAAAAGATGAACACCGAGAATTTCAATCCGAATGGGAAGAAAATTATGCTTTTATGCAAAACTCTATGGATTTGCCAACATGTCTAATTTGCAATGAAAAATTATCTAATAACAAAAAAACAAATCTTGAACGTCACTTTTTAACAAACCATGACGCATTTGCAAAGAGATATTCTGTTGGAGAAAGAAAAAAAGCAGTTACAGAATTAAAGCAAAAAATGCAACAATCAACCTCAACATTCAGCAGCTGGATGCAATCTTCAAGTAATGTGACAGCAGGCCAGATACAATCTTCAGGTAATGTGACAGCAGGCCGGATGCAATCTTCAGGTAATGTGACAGCAGGCCGGATACAATCTTCAGGTAATGTGACAGCAGGCCGGATACATTCTTCAGGTAATGTGACAGCAGGCCGGATGCAATCTTCAGGTAATGTGACAGCAGGCCGGATGCAATCTTCAAGTAATGTGACAGCAGGCCGGATGCAATCTTCAAGTAATGTGACAGCAGCAAGTTTTGCTTTTTCTCATGAGATTGCAAAGCATGGAAAACCTTTCACGGATGGAGAATATGCAAAAAAAAATGCTTTTTGCATTTGGCTGAACATCTCTACTCTGACTTCAAAAATAAAGCAGATATTATTAAAAAAATTGAAGACACTCCACTAACCGCAAAAACTGTTCGCGACAGAACTATTAAGATGGGCAAAAATGTGACAGATCAACAGATTAAGGATATAAAATCGGCATTTGTATTTTCTTTGGCATGTGACGAGTCCTGTGACGTGAAGGATATTGCACAAGTTAGCCTTCTGGGACGGTATGCTTCTGATAAAGGTCTCCTTGAAGAATTACTGGCTTTGCTGCCTCTTGAAGGATAAACTTGAGGTGAAGATATCTCTGCAGCAATTTTGGAATTTTTGACTATTAGAGGAATTAACATCAATAAATTGGTATCTATTGCTACACATGGAGCACCCAGTATGAAGGGTAAAAACAAAGGCTTCGTTACCCTCTTCAAACAAAATGTAGAACACAATGTTTTTATGTTTCATTGTATTATTCATCAGGAAGCGCTTTGTGCGCAGACATTTCCCATCAAAGTTGTAAAGGTGATGGATTTGGTAGTAAAAATAGTCAACCAAATAATGGCAAGAGGACTTAATCACAGACAGTTTTGTGCCCTTCTTGAAGAAGTAAACGGTCACTATTCAGACCTTCTTTTGCACAATAAAGTTCGTTGGTTATCCAGAGGAACAGTTTTGAAATGTTTCGCTTCATGCCTTGAACATATTAAGACCTTAAGTGAAAAGGGACACGAATATCCACAGTTAAGTGATGAAATATGGTTACAGAAATTTTACTTTGCTGTTGATATGACATCACAATTAAACCACCTGAATCAGAAGCTACAAGGTAGAGGTAACACACTGCAAAAACACTTCTGGAAGCCATCCTTTCCTTCGAACAACAACTACTGTTGTTTGTGGAAGACTTGAAAAGTGGAAATCTGTTTCATTTTGAAACTTTAAAAAAAGATCTGGAAACTACTGGAAGTCTCACTGACAGCAAGTAGTTTCTGGTAGCTATTGCAAAAATGCATGACTCATTTACGAATCTTTTCAAAGATTTTAGACATGAAAAGTCCACTCTTTCATTCTTGACAAAACCACTTGTGGCAGATGTCAATCAAATACATTTTTTGCCATTCCAACAGTTGACAGAGCTCAGTTTGAACTACAACTAACAGACTTGAAAAGTAAAGCTCTGTGGTCTTCACAATGTATCTTTTTACAAGTGGAACTTGAAAATCTGGAAAGAGAAAAGGCAACTTTAGCCATGAGTCACAAATGGATGGAACTTTCCAACTGTCAAAATGAGGACCAGCTGAATTTCGAAACTTGGAATAGCCTTCCACATTGTTATCAACTCAAAGCAGTAGCATTTGGAATTTTGACGATTTTTGGGTCCACTTACTATTGTGAGCAGATGTTCTCCAACATGAATGCTAGCAAAAGCAAGCAAAAAAGTTAGCTTAATGATGTAAGCCTTGAAACCTGTTTAAAATTGAAGACTTCCGAATACTCACCGAACATGAAACAACTCTGCAGAAATGCAGTGTCAAAAGTCTCATTAATTTGTTTTTCTTTTTTCTATAAGTACTTGAAGCTTTGTTTGTGTTAAATACATATATACCCATACTGCAATAAAAAATTGGATCTCAAACCGCCTTCTGTACTCATTGCGGCTCTTTGTAAATCTTGGACCAAACATTTTAGGAAAAAATGGTTCTTTGCTCCAAAAAGGTTGCTGACCCCTGCACTAAGGGCACTCATAAATCATTGGCAATAGCAAACTACATCAAGTGCTCTCTATAAATTACCTTCCCAGACTTTTAAGCTTTAAGATTCACTTGATGGAGCAAGCATCATTCAGCCCTGGGTATTTATAAGCATCAAGTTTGATTTGCCAGAGCAATTCAAGCTCCTCCAACTTTAAACCCTCAGGACCGCCCCTTATATTATGTGTAACCTGGTCGATGGCTGAATATTTGAATAAATGATCCTTAAATATCGACACGTGTTTTGCCAAGGCATTCTCCAACTTGCCCTTACTGATTGCGTACTGGTGTTCTTACGCTTATGCTCCGTTTTGCCTATATAATAAGCAGGGCATTGTTGGCATTTGGGAAGATAAATGACAGCCTTGGAATTACAGTTAAATTTATTCCTAATTCTACATTCAATGCCCTTAATATTGAAAGAATTTGTTACTCCAATATGCCTACAAAAATTACATGCTTCACATCTAGCCATACCAGCACAGTTAGATTTCCTGGCTATTTTAACTTCCAGCAAATTCTTCAAATTAGGGTCCCTTTTATATGTAATCTTAGGTGGACTTCCTACTTTTTGAAACATATCTACGTCACTCTTAATTAGGTCCCAATTTTTATTCAGAATATACCTGACCATCTGGCTGTCCATGTTGAACGTGGTGATTAAACTCAACGGGGAAGCTTTTTACACTATTCAAGCTAAGCTCTGCCCTATTATTGCTCTGTTCAATTTCAGCATTGGGGCTATTAAGATTAGTAATGCTTAGGAGAGGGGAATATATCCCTTTATTCCGCTTGAGTTTCACTTCCAAAATCAAAGATTCAATCAATTTTACGGGATAACCCCTGCTGAGGAACATTCTTTTAAGTGTCATACATTCATTGGAAAAGTCGTCATCTAAGCTGACTATCCTCGCCATTCTTACCAGTTGTCGTTTAACAACCAAGTGTTTCTGGTGGTAGGGGTGGTAGGGGTGGCTACTGGTAAAGTACAGGAAGGAATGTGAATATGTGTTCTTCCTATAAACCTTTGCTGCATAGCCTTGATTGTGGACATCCTTCCTTAAATTAATGTCTAAATAACTAATCTCTTCCTTACGAAAGCAGAAAGTGAATTTTAGGAAGTTTGTGGTGTTAAGATATTCAACCAAAGCTTCTGCTTTATCTATATCTCCCTTAATGATGATAAAAATATCATCCAGGAAGCGTGTATAGAAAATAATCTCATCCTTGATTTGCTCCACTTTAAAGATGAAATCGGATTATCACTGAGCCATTACCAAATTGGCTACACTGGCCCCACATCTTGACCCCACAGCCACCCCTATCTTTTGCAGATAATATTCGTTATCAAATAAAAAATAATTACTGGATAATATTCATCATCTTCTTTCGGCTGTTCCCGTTAGGGGTCACCACAGCAGATCATCTGTTTCCATTTCTTCCTGTCCTCTGCATCATGCTCTTTCACACCAACCGCCTGCATGTCCTCTCTCACCACATCCATAAACCTCATCTTAGGCCTTCCTCTTTTCCTCTTACCTGGCAGCTCCATCCTTAGCATCCTTTTCCCAATATACCCAGCATCCCTCCTCAGCACATGTCCAAACCAACGCAATCTCTATCTCTTGCTTTGTCTCCAAACTGTCCAACCTGAGCTGACCCTCTAATATACTGATTCCTAATCCTGTCCATCCTAGTCACACCCAGTGCAAATTTTAACATCTTTAACTCTGCCATATCCAGCTCTGACTCCAGCCTTTTCGAAAATGCTACCGTCTCCAACCCATATAACATAGCTGGTCTCACTACCCTCTTGTAGACCTTCCCTTTCACTCTTATTGGTACCCGTCTGTCACAAATCCCTCCTGACACTCTTCTCCACCCATTCCATCCTGCCTGTACTCTCTTATTCACCTCTCTTCCACACTCACCATTACTCTGAACTGTTGATCCCAAGTACATAAACTCATCCACCTTTACCAACTCTATTCCCTGCATCCTCACCATTCCTCTACCCTCCCTCTCATTTACACACATATATTCTGTTTTAGCCCTGCTGACATTTATTCCTCTCCTCTCTAAAGCATAACTCCACCTCTCCAGGGTCTCCCCAACCTGGTCCCTACTCTCACTACATATCACAATGTCATCTGCAAACATCATAGTTCACGGGGCCTCCTGTCTAATCTCATCTGTCAACCTGTCCATCACCACTGCAAATAAGAAAGGGCTCAGAGCTGATCCTTGATGTAATCCCACCTCCACCTTAAACGTATCTGTCACTCCCACCGCAGTCCTCACCAATGTTACACTACCCTTGTACATATCCTGTACCACTCTTACATACTTCTCTGTCACTCCCGACTTCCTCATACAATACCACAACTCCTCTCTAGGCACCCTGTCATATACTTTCTCTAAGTCCACAAAGACACAATGCAACTCCTTCAGACCTTCTCTGTATTTCTCCAACAACACTCTCAGAGCAAACATTGCATCTGTAGTGCTCTTTCCTGGCATGAAACCATACTGCTGATCACTAATCATCACCTCCCTTCTTAACCTAGCTTTCACTACTCTTTCCCATAACTTCAAGCTGTGACTGATCAATTTTATCCCTCTGTAGTTACTGCAGCTCTGCACATCACCCTTATTCTTAAAGATAGGTACCAAAACACTTTCTCCACTCCTCAGGCATCCGCTGACTTTCCAAAATGTCATTAAACAATCTGGTTAAAAATTCCACTGCAATTTCTCCTAAGCACATCCATGCTTCCACTGGTATGTCATCTGGACCAACAGCCTTTCCATTCTTCATTCTCTTCATAGCTGTCCTTACTTCCTCCTTGCTAATCTGCTTCACTTCCTGATTCGTTATCCCCACATCATTCAACCTTCTCTCTCTCTCATTCTCTTCATTCATCAGCCCTTCAAAGTACTCTTTCCATCTACTCAACACACTCTCCTCACTTGTGAGAACGTTTCCCTCACTGTCCTTTATCACCCTTACCTGCTGCACATCTTTCCCAGCTCTGTCCCTCTGTCTAGCCAATCGGTACAGGTCTTTTTCTCCCTCTTTAGTGTCCAATATCTCACACAACTGTCTATATGCCTTATCCTTAGCCTTCGCCACCTCTCTCTTTGCCATGCGTCTCATCTCCTTATACTCATGTCTACTTTCTTCATCTCTTTGACAATCCCACTTCTTCTTCGCCAGCCTCTTCCTCTGTATACTTTCCTGTACTTCCTCATTCCACCACCATGTCTCCTTGTCCTCCTTCCTCTGTCCAGATGTCACACCAAGCACCTTCCTAGCAGTCTCCCTTACTAGCTCTGCTGTAGTTACCCAGCTATTTGGTAACTCTTCATTGCCTCCCAGTACCTGTCTTAACTCTTCCCTGAACTCCACCTCACAATCACCCTTTTTTAACTTCCACCATTTAATCCTTGGCACTACTTTCACACTCCTCCACCGCTTCTTGATCACCAACATCATCATGCAGACCACTATTCTATGCTGCTTAACTTTTAGTTATGGACTTACCATAACTTCAGATGTTTGGGATCCATCCCGCCTACATTCTGTACTGATGGGTTCGGAGCCGATCCTCGGCTCCGACTCGGCACGCTATACTATAGAGCTAAGTCTCTTATTGGCTGAGCTATTCTACATCCCAGGATGCACCACCACAGCTTCCCCAGATCTTGTTTGTCCGCACACATGCACACACACATAGACTGTTGATATAATATTGCCAGGTGTTTCAAAATGAAACGGCTAAACTTGAACCGTCTGGTCTCTTCTGATCTCCAAGGCAGGGGGAAGGAGGGTGGGTTATTAGGAATGTAGGCGAGATGGATCCCAAACATCTGAAGTTATGGTAAGTACATAACTAAAAGATGTTATGTGACCCTATCTCGCCTACATTCTGTACTGATGGGACAGCGTCCCTAGCACCTGATTCCTGGGTGGCTCACTGGAAAACACTCCTGAGAACTGTGGAACCGAAGGAAGCTCGCCCCCGAGATGCCACGTCCAATTTGTAATGAGAAATAAATGTGTGAGGAGAGGACCAGGTAGCCGCAGCACAAATGTCACTAATGGCAAGCTTGGAATGAAAGGCTGTCGAGGTAGCCATAGCCCTTGTAGAATGAGCTTTCACTGGGGTTGTAAGCTCTTTATTAGAAAGGAAGTAAGTATGGCTGATACAGTCCCTGATCCACTTGGCAATAGTGACCTTCGTGACAGCTTTGCCCAATTTATTGTCCGAAAAGGACACAAACAACTGATCTGTTTTCCGTGTTTGGTGCGTCCTATCTAAATAGAAACACAATTGCCTGTGAACATCCAATGAGTGGAAGATGTATTCTGCTCTGTCTGAATAGTTTGGGAAGAAAACTGAAGTTCCAATGACTGTTGAAGACAAAAACTAGAACAAACTTTGGGAACAAAGGATGGATTAGGCCTGAGGGATACTCTATCCTTGTGAAAAACCAGGTACGGTGGTTTGACACATAGGGCTTGAAGTTCCGAAACTCTTCTGGCTGATGTAATTGCCACCAAAAAAGCAGTCTTCCAAGAAAGAAATTTCAAGTCACAAGTTGCTGCCGGTTCGAAGGGGGAAGAGGTCAAAGCACCTAATACGAAATTAAGATCCCACAGTGGAGCGGGATGAGAAATCGGAGGTCTTAGTAGCCCAGCACCTTTCATGAAGGCTTTACACAACTTATTGCTCATCAAAGGTGGGTCTATACTTTCATGAAAATTAGAAATAGCTGCCAATTGAACCTTGATGGTAGGAGACCGAAGAACCTTGATTGAATAAAGAAGCTAAGAATTTCAAAACTTCTGGCACCGGGGCAGTAATGGGATCTAATCCCCGGAGTTGGGCCCAAACAGCGAATCTCTTCCATTTGCTGTTATACATTTTTTTAGTCGAAGTCTTGTGGGCCGAGGACAAGATATGTATGACTTCCGAGTCCAAAACATGGTTCCTGACTATGGTCGGAAGAGGAGGAGCCAAGCTGTTAACCTCAACGAGTGAAGGGACTGATGAAGTTGTCCCCACTGGTGGATCAAGAGGTCTGGAACCTGGTCCAGGAACCATGGACCGTCCAGTGCATATTTCCGAAGAAAGGGCAACCAGACTTGACGAGGCCAGTATGGAGCAAGTAATATCATCTTGCTCTGCAAGTGAATCACCTTCTGGATCACCCTGGGAAGAAGGGGAACCGGTGGAAAGGTGTACAGCAGGCCTATGGGCCAAGCTTGGACTAGGGCGTCCTTGGGAAACTCCCCCGGAACTGGGGTGAGAGAGAAGAACTGTTAGCATTTCGTATTCAGAGGAGTTGCAAAGAGGTCGCAACAAGGAGTTCCACATCTTCTGAAAATCTGAGTTGCCACTCTGTCATTCAGAGACCACTCGTGAGGGGAGAGAATAGTTCTGCTCAGTCTGTCGGCTATCACATTGGATCTCCCCGGAATGTGTGTTGCTACCAGAAAACATTTGGTTGCAATCGCCCAATCCCATACTTTCATGGCCTCTCTACAAAGGGGGCAGGACCTGGTCCCTCCCTGCTTGTTCAGGTACCAGACTACTGACATGTTGTCGGACTGAATGGCAATCATGCCCTGGGGGAGGTAACTGTGTAGTGCTTGTAGCGATAGAAGCACCGCCCTCATTTCCAGTATGTTGATGTGGAGGAAACTCTCATCGGAGTGCCACTTGCCTTGGACTGACCTGCCCAGGTAATGCCCCCCCCCCACCCTGTCTGAGAGGCGTCCGTAGTCAAAGTGGCCACCGGAGGTGGAGGAACGAAGGGTCTCCCCTGATCCAGGTTGGAAGAAAGAAGCCATCAACGGAGGTCCTGTTTACATGTCTCCGTGATCAGAATGAGGTGACAGAGGGAGATCCTGATAAGACCACTGGACTGACAGGAGCCACTGGAGAATCCTCATATGCAATCTTGCCAAGAGAACTAGGAGAACGGTGGCCGACATGGAACCTAACAGTTGTAGGACCATCCTGGCTGGGGCTTGGCGTTTGAGGAGCAATGCTCGAACCTGAGACTGTAATATTTCTATCCTCTCTGCAGGAAGATAGACCCGCATTTGCTTCGAATCTATCTCTACTCCGATAAACCGTATGCGCTGAGATGGCAGCAACACAGACTTTGCCCAATTGAAGGTGATTCCTAGGGAGTTGCCTAGAGATATAGTGGCTGCTAGGTTCTGTAAGAGTAGACGCCTGGAGGTGGCAGTTAGGAGCCAGTCGTCTAGGTATGGAAACACCTGGAATCCTAGACTTCTCAGGTGAGCAGTAACCACCGCCAAACATTTGGTGAACACCCTGGGGGCTGTGGTGAGACCAAAGGGCAGTGCACGGAACTGGAAATGACTGTCTCCCAGGCTGAAGCGCAAGTGTCTCCTGGACGCCTGATCTATCAGAATGTGATAATAGGCGTCCTTGAGATCTATGGAGCACATCCAAACACCTTCCTCCAGCAGCGGGAGAATAGATTGTAAGGTGACCATCCGGAACTTGGACTTCTTGACAGAACAGTTGAGTTTGCTGAGATCCAAAATGGGCCTCATGTCCCCGGTCTTTTTTGGCACCAAAAAGAATCTTGAGTAAGTCCCTAATCCTGTCTGGTCTTCGGGGACCGGTTGGATGACTCCTTTTTGAAGCAGCTTTGAGATTTCGATGGCTGCGAGATCCCGTTGACTGGGTGGTGGGTCCAGGATTTTTCGGGACGGTGGGGGGGCTGAGCAAAAGGGATGGTGTAACCTCCGGCAATGATTCGGAGCACCCATCGGTCCTGAGTGATATTCTCCCAGGCCTTTAGGTGCCTCGAAAAACGACCCCCGACTGGCTCTGGAGCGGTGCAGTCGGGCAATCCTTCAGGGATGCTGGAAGGTTGAGGAGCCACGAAAGGACTCGCGGTCTCCAGTGTTGCAGAGGCCTCTGCCGCCTCTGGGACGGCGTCTTCATGAAAAATTTCCCCCTACTCTGCCTCTAGAAGGGGAATCATCCTGCTGTGAGGGGTAAGTCTTTTGAGATTTACAGAACCACATTTTCCCCCCTCTTCTAGCCTTGGGATAAGGCCGGAAGGGATTGGAAAAGCGTGCCCCTATGGCAGTCAAAGTCTTACCCTCTTGTTCACAGCGGGTCAAGGTGTCCTTTACCTTGGGTCCAAACAAAGAGGACCCATCAAAGGGAGCTTCGGCAAAGGAAGACTTGAAGGCCTCCGCAAAGTGACACAGGCGGAGCCAGGCTTGTCTCCTTAGAGCAACACCTGTTCCCGCCGCTCTACTCGCCCCCTCGGCTGCATACGAAATGAGCCTCATGGACGAGTTTGATAATGATGATAAGGTAGCCAACTGAGAGCTAACCGTCTGGGCCAACTGCTCAGGTAGGTTACCAGAGAGGGTATCTGAAAGTTCCTTGACCAGATCCCTCTGAAGTCTGGTGAAGTGGTTCAGATAATTCAGAGACCTTAACGTAAAGGCTGCTGAAGTAAGGGTGCGCTTCCCGTACCGATCCATGCTCCTAGACTCTTTATTAGGAGGATGGATGGACGTAGACGCCTCTGCCACATCTTGTTGGGTAGCAGATGCCACCACCAGGGCATCTACAGCCACACCTTTAGAAAGGAATTCCTTTTCGGGCTGAAAGAAATTTATTAGGCGAGCTGGCACGGTTCCACAGAATCCGGGTGCTCCCACGCCTGAGAGATCAAATCTAGAAGCTCATCAAGGCGGAGACACCCAGGAGGTGGAGGGCTGAGCCCGAAGGCCTTGAGGAATACCGACTCCTCAGCAGAAGGGGTTTGGGCTGCCAGTCGCCTTGTTGCTTCAGGATTTCTAAGATGTCCGCAAAGGAGACATAATCCGAGGGCGACTTGGGGACCCCTCCGCATCATCGAGGTCGGTGTCCGAGGTGAGAGACTCGTCCGGGAGTCGGCGTGCTTCCTCTTGCACTGTCTCTTCCTGGGAGGTTCCTCCAAAGAAGCCTCGGAAGGACCTCCAGGAAGGGGAACCCCAATGGGGTGACCTCAGGCCCCAGGGCTCCGCTGTCTTGAGACAGGGGACAACAAAGGAACCAGTCTCTGTGCCAAGGGAAGGTGCGGAGAGACGGTGGAGGTAGCCAAAGAAGATTTGGCCACAGCACTCCTCATGGCCCTGAATGCCGGACCCCCAGAATCCTGGGAAGGTCCGACCCCGAGGCCACAACAGTAGACGGCACTCCCGCAGCCGACGCACCGAGAGGGAGGCTCGGAACCGAAAACATCGGTCCCGGCGTCACCCGGGCCGACCGAGGAGGTCCGTGTGCGAACTCCGACCGAAGGGCGGGGTTGGAGTAAGGGTCGGAGCCGACCCGAAAACCTCTATCGGCTCCACCAGCACCGACTCCAACGGTGCCGAGGCTGTCGGAGGAGGAACCAAGACAACAGGGTGGACAATCGGCTCCGGAGCAGACTGGGATGGAGCCGAAACAAACTTTTGGAAGACTGGAGACTGAAACAGCCTTTGAAGTACCCTGTCTATGTCCGAATCCGACATTCTCGAAGACCGAGAAGAGATCGAACGGGTTCGAGTAGACTTCTCCACCGGTTCCGAAGGACTGGGGGACCGGCTCCGAATCGTCTCAATAAATATCGGTGCCGAGGGAGACTCCACAACCATAGCAATTTCCCTTGGAGCCGAAGTGGACTTCGGCGCCGAAGGGGAAGAGTCTGAGTGGGCAACTCTCATCGGCTCCGAAGCCAGTGGAGCCGATGAAGGTGACCCGCCTCTCGAAGCTCTAGCCGTTGGCTCCGAAGCCAGAGGAGTCGAGGCTAGAGAAATCGAGGCAGACCGTTCCGCCCTCGGCTCCAAAGTCCGTGGAGCCGATGGAGAAGCCTGCCGAGATTTCTTTGTGACCGGTTCCGATGGCTGATTTCTTTTTCTTCGATGGAGAAGAGGAAGATGATAAAGCCTCCTCAAAAGAAGGTGTAATAAGCCCTTTTAGAATCAATTTATTTTTCCTCTCTTGGAGGACTCGGGAGGAAAAAGCGTGACAAACGCTGCATGACTCCTGAAGATGTTTAGGGCCTAAACAATACACACACAACAAATGATCGTCTGTTATAGACATCTTGTAGCTGCACTTAGAGCATTTTTTGAACCCAGAAGGTCTATGCTCTTTCGACATGTTTACACAAAACAGTACTACTCACTTCAAAAAAAAAAACTCTCACAAAACTTATTAAGAAGAGTAAAGAAGATCAAATAAGGACAAAATCCCTCTAACGTAAACGGGATTACTTGTCCAACTAAACTACAACACTAGAAAAAAACACTCACACTAAATATTTTAACATGCGCGAGGGCAAGGCCCCTCTAACTGAAACGGGATCCTTTCCCTCAAATTAAAGACAAGTTTACCAGAAAAAATCACCGAAACTCAGTCACACAACAACGATAGCTGTTAAAACAGCTTTTGGGTATAAGAATCAAAAATTTCTGACAGAAATTTTTAGAAGAAAAAGCACTTAGCTCAGCCAAGTCCGAGACCACGTCTTTGCTTGTAAAGCAGCAAACGAGATCTGGGGAAGCTGTGGTGGTGCATCCTGGGATGTAGAATAGCTCAGCCAATAAGAGACTTCGCTCTATAGTATAGCGTGCCGAGTCGGAGCCGAGGATCGGCTCCGAACCCATCAGTACAGAATGTAGGCGAGATAGGATCACATAACATCTACACTTTCCCCACTCACCACTTTACAGTCTCCAATCTCCTTCAGACTGGCCCTCCTACATAGGATATAATCCACCTGTGTGCATCTTCCTCCACTCTTGTATGTCACCCTATGCTCCTCCCTCTTCTTAAAATACGTATTCACCACAGCCATGTCCATCCTTTTCGCAAAATCCACAATCATCTGACCTTCTGCATTCCTCTCCTTAACACCATACCTACCCATCACTTCCTCATCCCCTCTGTTCACTTCACCAACATGCCCATTGAAGTCCGCTCCAATCACTAGTCTCTCACCCTTGGGTACACTCACCACCACTTCATCCAACTCGCTCCAAAATTTTTCTTTCTCATCCATCGCACACCCAACTTGTGGAGCATATGCACTAACAACATTCATCATTACACCATCAATTTCAAGCTTCATAAACATCACTCTATGAGACGCTCTCTTCACCTCCAAAACACTCTTGGCATACTGTTCCGTTAGGATAACCCCTACCCCATTTCTTCTGCCATCCACACCATGATAGAACAATTTGAACCCGCCTCCTATACACTTGGCCTTACTTCCCCTTTCATCCGGTCTCTTGCAAGCACAATATATCAACTTTCCTTCTCTCCATCATATCAGCTAGCTCTCTCCCTATACCAGTCATACTGCCAACATTCAAAGTTCCTACCCTCAGTACTACACTCCTAACCTTCCTCCTCTCTTCCTGCCTTCGGGCATGCCTTCCCCCTTCTCTTCTTCTTCGGCCAACAGTAGCCCAATTTCCGCCAGCACCCTGTTGGCTAACGGTACTGGTGGCAGTCATTGTTAACCCGGGCCTCGACCGATTCGGTATGTAATTATGAAAAGTTCTCCACATCAGTAATTTTTGGCAGATGTTTTACGCCGGATGCCCTTCCTGACGCAACCCTCCCCATTTATCCAGGCTTGGGACCCGCACAAAGAAATGCACCGGCTTGTACATCCCCAGTGGCTAAATCCAATAATTCCACCACCAAATCAATCTCCGTGTTGTCAGCACCTCTCCTGGCTAAAAATAACCTAATCCACTCTAACCCTACTTTGTGTGGAATTGAGATGTATAGATCCTTCACTTCAATTGTAAGGAAACCATGGTCATCATCAAACTTTAATTGATCTATTTTCTGTAAGAAGGACCATGAGTCCTTACAAATTTGTGTTTCAAGTGGTAGGTATTTCTTTAAGATGGAATCTACCCATTTAGCACAGGGGTAGGTGATCGAATTCCTGGCATCTACCAGGGGTCTCATGGTGGGGGGGGTTTGTCATAACTTTATGGATTTTGGGAATCCCAAACAGTACTGGAGTTCGGGGAAAAGGCATACTCAAATAATTGTATGTATTTACATCAATTCTTCCATCTATGAAGAATTCCTCAATCTGACTCCTTATCCTTTGCTGGGTCACATTAAATTCATTCAAGGAGGCTTTTTGTTATGCTTTTGTAGCCAATATCTTATGCATATGAGCTACGTAATCCCAATTATCCATTATAGTTAAACCCCCGCTCTTATCAGGCTTACTGACCCTCACATCTGCTGCCCTTAAGAAATTAAGGGATTCCCACTCTTGTTTTGATACATTCGGTTGAACACTGGTTAGAGGTGAATGTCTAGTATTTGTTCTTCCATATATGGAACGAAGATCCAATTCACACAGCCTTGCAAATGCCTGTAGTGTTGAATGATTCGGGGGTTGAATGTACTGGCTATACATAAAGGGTTATTCTCCTCGTTAGGACCATCTCCTCATAAGACCTTCAAGTTCAATTTCCTAGCGAAACACTTGAAGTCAATGATTGTACTTGGTAAGTCCATATGAAAGCTGGGAACAAATGTATAACCTTTCGCCAGTAGCTCAACCAATTCTGGTGCCACACACAATGAAGAAAAATTATAAATTTTGAAGTCACCTGTGGCATTGGTGACTACTTTAAGGCTGTCATTGAGGTCCATTTCTATCGCTTCCGTTTGTAGGACCTTTGTTTGTTCTTCCTGGTTGCATTTTGTTCTGTTGATTGGGGACAGCCCCCAGCTGGTGTGGATCCTGAAAATGTTGTTTTGGGCGATTATGTTTCTGATTTTTGATTCTATCACTCCTCCTCACCGCATGGGTACCTGGATTTTTGTCCAGTTTGATGGTTAAATAGACGTCCAAATCTTCAGTCACATCATTGGTGTCTAGTGTGCCATACTGATGATTATAGTTAACCCACCCTTGCGAGGATGGTGGTTGTGGGTAGACACTCCCCGCGTCATAGGCTCGTCTATCACGTTCCAATTTTTTCACTTTAGTGGCTTTTAATTTAACCAATAATTGATCAATATTGCTGAAGATTCTAGTATAGTCATATTTATATCTGGCAAAAGCCAGATCAGATTTGATTTCATTATCCAGCAATGCGACTTCCTTGGAGAATGAATCTACCCATATGGTGTAACGTTTTACCATTAATTCCATAAGCTCTATTCCCTGTTTATCGAAGAGCTGTATCAAATCTAAGTGGAAGGGTGAATTATATAATACATATACATAAGAATAGCGTTATTAGTAACTGTTTACGCATGTGAGAAGGCTATGAGTCTACTGTGATTTTATTTATTCCATTTAAGTCTGAAAATTTTAAGATGCATTTAAATGTGTTTTACTATATTGTTTTTTTTTCATGAAGATTGTTGTAAATACAATGGAAGCAAGTATAAGTTAAACCGTATACTGTTTCCTTCACATGTATTGTTGTGAATGGGTTCAATGGGCGGAACCTAGTCATTTAGTATGAACAATGTTTTATGTAGACTGTGATAGGAGATGTTGTAACATGTGACCCTATAAGGGGTGTTTTTAAATGTTATGCTTTGAGCTACTGTTTTTAATTGCCTGAAGAAGTTCAAACAGAGAGCCGAATGAAAACTGTGCATTGGATTAAATCAACTTAACGAATTGTTTGTGGCTTTGTCATGGCACTCCTGACAGCTTTTTATTTTCTTAGTAGTTTCGTGTGTTTTTCACGATGTTATGGAATGTGAGCCACGAGGTAAACACTGCCACCATCTTAATGGCAGCCCAATTACAAAGCGTGAAGATATTGCAAAGTTCCATAAAAAACAAATAAAATGGTATTTTGTACCAAACAAAATTTCTCAACAGTGCCACTAAATGGATACACTGTGGACAACAACTAACAGAGAACAAGTTTTTAAATACTTCGGTCTCTGGCTTGAGATACCTTCCAGTATCACACTGACAAAACAAAATCAGAAATTCACAATATCTAATTTTTGGACTAAGAATATTCCCCACTTGCAGTCTCCTGAAGGTAAAAAAATGTTTTTTGGGTTACCAGTAACTGTAGTGCCTTCAAAGAAAGAATTGTCTTCAGTCCAAACCACCAAAAAATGAATCTGCCTTTTCAACAATCAAGGTATGCATCCTGAGCACCAATGCTTAATGAAAGCAAAGGCAAGAAAGGGTAGGGCTTCTTTTTTAAACCTTGAAAGTGAAGCCCATTTTCCTTCCTACTAAGCAAGCTAAAAATACAAATACAAATTGAAATCTCTTCCCAGCAACGACCCACAAATAAACTTCTGCAGGAAACAGTTTCTCATAATTAGTCAGAAACCTTACCTCCTATTCAGAATTCTGAACTAATTTGGGGAAAAAATTGATATAGCCAATGTAAATGTTAAGGCCATAATGTCAACTTGACTCGGCAAAGAAAGCACAGAACTCTCTATCTAGTTATCCTCCGTCAAAATTTTCCTCCCATTTTCTGATCTGGTTTGAAGTGTGCTAATTTTTCCCAATAATTTGCTTAAGAATCAGTAAATAAAGAGATATCACTGGCATTTTTTCTTGTTTAAGAAGTAGTGAGAGTACAAAAATTCATCTTTTTATAAACATGAAAATTAACTATGTTAACATTTTGTTCACTGGTTTAATCTTTGTTATACTATTATTCTCTTTGTTGTACAGCAGTGTTAACTCCTGAGCAGGGCCCAGAATCAGTCCACCTGGATCAACTTTGTACCCCACAAACAAACAAACAAATCAAACAAGTAGCGAAATACTAGTAAGCAAATCATGAAATAAGGTATGGTACTTACCACAGCAGAAGACCCTTAAGGAAAACTCAGTGCAACAGCAAATCACAACATCTGGGTTTAACAATTAATGCAATTACCTTCTGGACACATTTTATCACGTTGAACTTGTCTTCTCCATGAGGAACCAACATAGGTCCTGCACTGAGGAAGACAAAGCAAAACTCTACTGTACACAGTGTTTGTCTTCACTATCCTTGGTTCTTTGAGGCTGTATATACTGCAGGGAGGTAAGCTTGTGGGTAGGTAAACTCCCAGTGCCAGTCAACATTTGTAATACACACTACAGAATACCCTCACCCCCCAAACAAACATGTGGCTTTGTAGAAAGAACTGCTACATCTTTACAGAAAGAACTGCTTAACATATCTCTAGAATACACATGAAGTTATTCAAATTTGTAAGAAAATGCAATGTAATAAGAATATGTGGTAAATGTGACATCAATGCATGTGATGGGGAAAACCCAGTTCTGTGCAGCACTAAACAAAAATATATTATGTATTTATTTATTTGCATTTGTTTACCAGGAAAGAATGACTGGGCCTACACAGTCTCTTCAAAAGAGGCCCCGAAAGAAAGGCTCCAAAAATAATGTAAATTACCATATTGATAATACACCCCTAAAAGCAGACCATGTAGTCAGGGATCTGGTAACACATGTTGACAGTAACCTGAACTTTGACAACCATGAGAATGCTGTCGTGAGAAATTCATTCTACCTTGCATGGACTTAAGGTTCAAAGAGGTCACTGTTCCACAGTACTCGGCTCTCATCCGACTAGTCATTGAGTGCAATTCACCTTTCAGTGTGTACATGACTAGGTACTTGAAACAGCCAGAGAAACCACAGAGGCTCCTCCCAAAAAGAATATAAGGAGCACACAAGTCCTATGCAGACAGTCTCAAAGCCATATCCCTGTACTCAGTCTCCTACTGACTGCTGCATGGCGATCGATGTCTAGCCAACAAGGCTCTGAGCCCACACTGACAGATTTGTTGCATATTTGCAAAACAAAGAGCATCAGAAAAGGTCAAAGCATGCATGTCTACAGCAAGTGGAGATTGGGTTTAATGGCCTAAATGTACCCTTAAATACTTAAAAAGTGAAAAGTCATGGGCATTCTGAAGTTATGTAGCGGAAATACTTTATGTCCTTAAGTGGTCATTTGTATATATATCCCATGGGTTTCCACCATAGAAAGTTTAAGGAATTACAGTGAAAACTCTTAACTTGGCTTGTTTTTTTCTTGCCGTTTTCAAAGAATGGTTTGCCTGTGTGACCTTTTTACCCATTGATTTAGAAATTTGTGAAAGTTTGAGATGAAGGATAGAAAGAGGTAATGTTAATGTTTTCAGAACATAGGTTACATACTATTTTATTTAAAGACCACCTGCAAAGTCATTAAATGAATACTGTCTAATGAGTTTGTAGACAAGTGAACCTAGCAAAAGGTTTTGCTCATTGTTTAATATGACTCCTTTAGCTTTTAACAAGAAATGGCAATAATGTCCATAGCTAAAAGCCAGGGTCATGAAATCTACAGAATTTGTTTTCTGTTTTCTAGCACAATATACAGGTTTGTTTATTTATTTTAGGGGGGGTGTCCATACTCAAACTGAGCCCTTAGAACGCCTTTGCCTATTCAGCCCTGCCTTCAGGAGAAAGGAAGTGAGAGATTTGCTAGGCCCATAAAATAAGTCTGTTGATTTTTTTTTCATTACTGCAATATGGTTTTAGAAATCAAGACCTGAATCTATGCACAAAAGTAGAATGTAATGCTGAAATAACCAATGAAAATGGTTACCTTAATA
>NC_056732.1:1381688744-1381741244 GCF_019279795.1 Protopterus annectens
TAATGCAACCTTCTATGGCATAGTGAACTCACCAGTTTTCCTCATCAGCATCAGCATTCAGGTACCTCCACAGGAACTTCTAATGGTGCAAGTTAGTGTAAGCTCTCAATATAACCTGCATGGCACGAATTACTTCATTTCACTGCAGTGAGAATCCTTATGATTAGCAATAAAAATGTATCTTTCCCATATCTGTAGATCTAGGACAGGACCCTCCTCTATGAATCCACGGGTTCGGGTCCCCTATTTTGCCAATCCAAACTCTGCATCTTTTCTGGAAATGTGTGCAGTCAGGGACAGGCACTGTGACACCAGGCTTCAAATGTACTAGCAAATTCATTCATTGTGTCAATAAGCACCCCCCCCCCCATCCATGAGAATACACCCTTCTGCAAAGTTAAGACACAACAAAAAGTTGCCATATCAATGCTTACAAGTCATATACCAGTATATAATTTATCAAATTACTGGATATTGGCAAAGGCTCTTGCCACCCCCATAGTGCCTTTTTTAGGCAAGGCTCAAATTCTAAACCTACCACCCTAGAACACCAAAAAGGAAAAAAACTAAGGGTAATGCTGCTCAATGCCAGAAGTCTCAATCTCAAGATGCACGCACTCGAGGCCCTTCTCAGTATGGAGAACATCGATGTCTGTGCTGTGACTGAAACCTGGTTCAAGGCTCCCGAGAGCACCCCGGCACTAACAGGTTTCACCTCATATCATGCGTTCCGGCCCCAAAATCCGGACAACACCAAGAAAGGAGGGGGGGGTGTCCATATTCATAAAGGACACCCACACCTCAAGGTTGGTGGCAACGCACGATGCATCGGAGACCATCCAGGTGCAATTAACCATAGGCAAGACTGCTCTGCAATTTGTAGCATGTTACAGGCCACCCTCTCAAACTCAGGAACCTCACATGGCCTTCCTGAAAACATTGGAGGGGATAAATGTATCTCCAAACACCATCATACTAGGTGACTTCAACTACCCTAATATAGACTGGGAACACTACTCAAGCCCGAACACTCTAACCCAAAGATTCCTGGAGTTCATAAACTCAAATGCCATGGAACAACTAGTCACCATCCCCACAAGAGGAGAAAACATACTTGATCTCATCATCACGAACATGGGATCAAAATGTTCAACACCGAAGTATACCCCTCACTGGTGAGATCAGATCATAAACTAATCTCGCTGGAGGTCCTCATCCCGCCCCACCTGAAACAAAAAGACCACAGTGAAAAACTTCTCAAAAGCCGATTTCACACTTCTAAAAACTAGTGTGGTCTCCTTTAAGGCCCCTGAGCCAGTGGTAAACATTACTCAAACCGCTGAATCACTTACAAATGCCTTCTACCAGCACCTACAGGACTGCATGGATCAGGCAATCCCAAACAAAACTAAGACTCTCTGTACCAAAGGCAAGCGTCCAGTCTGGTGGACCCCAGCCATAAACAAGCTCTACAACAAAAGGAGGAAGCTACTACAAGATAGAGCAAAATCCTTGAAAGGTAAGACACCTTTGATCATTATAAGTAAAAACTAAGAGCTCTCATAAAATCATCCAAGGCAAATTTTGAGAGAAAAATCGCCAAGGACTCTAAAGACAATCATAAGGCCTTCTTTAGCTATGTTAGAAACCTAGGAGGAAACTCCCAGATATGCTCAGAATTAGTTCAAAATGATGTGAAAATTACTGAACCTACACACATTGCCAACATACTGGCTGACAGGTTCAGTGCAAACTTCTCCCTCCCCAAAGGAGAGATATCTATTCCAGAGGATTGTAGCCCCCAAACATCTCCAACGCCCAGGTGAGAACTGCCCTCACTAAGGCAAAAACACAGCATCCATGGGACCGGATGGTGTCCCCGGCTGTGTGCTTCACGAACTCAACGAGGAATTAAACCCACAGTTAGGACAGCTGTTTAATCTTAGCCTCACCTCAGGGTACGTACCTAAAGAGTGGCGACGGCAACTGTGGTCCCACTTCATAAGGGCGGTGCCTCCACAGACCCTGGAAATTACCGCCCATTAGCTTGACAAGCCTTATCTGCAAAGCCATGGAGAGGATCATAATGGAACTCATAAATAAAGACATAGGGAACTTGCAGACTTTGGATCCAACCCAGTTTGGCTTTGTCAAAGGCAGATCCTGCCTCTTAAACTTGGTTGACTTTTTCGAGACAGTCACCAAGGCCATTGATGAGGGAAAGGCAGTCCATACAGCCTACCTCGACCTGGCAAAGGCCTTCGACACAATACCCCACTCAGGTATCATCGAAAAACTCATCAGCTTGAATGTAAACCCATACATCACAAGATGGGTTGCAAACTGGCTAAGTGACAGAACCCACAGGGTCAGAGTTGCTGGAGCCATGTCAGACTCAAAGCCTGTCACAAGTGGTGTCCCACAGGGCTCAGTCCTGGGCCCACTCTTATTCGGCATCTACTTTTCTGAAGTACAAGCAAACACAGGAGGGTTATGGCTGACAAAGTTTGCAGATGACTGCAAACTGGGAGCCATAGTCGAAAACACATCTGACACAGATATCCTCCAGAAGGGCCTCACAGAAACTGATAACTGGTGCCAGAGCCATGGCCTGAAGTTAAACGCCAAAATGCATAGTCATACCCTTCGGGAAAAACAAGGTTACCCCTAGCTACCATATAGGTGACAATCCACTGAGCACAGAAAAAGTCATCAGGGATCTGGGGACCCAGGTTGACAGTAGCCTTCGTTTGACACTCATGTTGCTAAAGTAGTTAGGAAAACCTTCTATATCGCCCACCTGATCATGAAGGGATTCACATCTAGATCAAGGGAGGTCATCGTCCCCTGTACTCATCACTCATTAGACCTATGATTGAGTACAATGCCCGCTCGAATGTATCTGACCAGACACCTGCTGCAGCTTGAAAGGCCCCAAAAGTTCCTCACCAAAAGGATAAAGGGTCTCAAAAATATGTCTTATGCTGCCCGACTGAAAGAACTCCAGCTCTATTCAGTCTCATACCGCTTGCTCAGAGGTGACCTGTGCCTGACATATAAGGCCATGTCAAACCCAGATTTGATGAATATGCTTCACCTCAAAAATCTAGATCCCTCAGAACCACAAGGGCGGAGACTTAAACCTTGACACGGTTATAAATAGAACGTGCTGGAGGGACAGATTCATCACCCAGAGACTCCCTATGCTGTGGAACAGAATCCCGGTACATGTGAGGCAGAGCACCTCACTGGCCTTGTTCAAGAGGAATCTTGACCAATGGATGGGAGATCGCAGATATACCCCAGGGATTACTTCAGTGTCACTGCTTGACAGAGGCACAGCAAAATGATAGGCATAGTTTTTATTCAAACTAAAGGTGTGGCGAAAGCCACATAACTATGGGCTAGGCTTATAAATGCCCTTGGGCAGATAGCCTAGTATGAACCTATGAACCTATGGGAAGACAGCAGGAGGGTATTCCTGGCCTATTAAGAAGCAACTGGTAAGTTGAGTGTTTATCTGTTATACCCAAGAGTCAGGGTTCTTACTGATGACTACACTGGTAAGACTGAATCTCAAACAGTAAACAAGAGGAAAAGAATTTGAGCATCCTATCAGAAGACAAAATGCTGGAGAACCATCTCGCCACAAGAACCCTAAGTCCCAGAGTCATGACCAAGAGGACGGTATTTGGAAAAGACCACCACAGAACAGAGGCTGCAGTGCTGAAAGTCTGCCAGAACACAATAGTAAGCACTGCAAATAGCTACAAAGGAGAAGCAGACTTTACCACAACAAAGACCAGCAAGAGGAACTAAGTGACCAATCTACAAATGTAATGCAAAAACAGATAGCTACTGGGAACTACCCTAGACATTATCATTTAGCTTTGCTATTACATGAAAACAGAAGGACTATTGGCGAAATCTGCTCATTGCAATTATTATCTAATCAGTAAACACAGCCCTTCCTTCCCTGGAACCATGGAAATGAACCATAAATCTGCAGAGCTAAATCAGTACAGTCACCCCAGGGGACACTTGGGAAGGCACAAAACTTCTAGACTCTGAAGAGCCCTCTTCCTAGCTTCTTCAGTCATTGCCCCTATAAAGAAATGTGATGTTGAATAAACTGCTTCAGGGACAAAAACAAAACCACCTTCCTAGAATAGGCAAGATTAAAGTGTGGTAACTTACCCTCAAAAAGTGATCACTGGAGATCTGCATATCTATCAAGCCTAAACAACAGAGACCTTTCTGCAGAAGTCAAACTGCTAGAAAACGTTTAGCACAAGGACAAAGCCCAACACCACAGGACTGGCAGGCCCAGCAGCAGACAGACAAGCTTGCAGATCACACAGTCCAAATCAAGAGAGAGACAGAAATGCAGCACTCTCAAAGGACCTACTCAGAAGCCAAAGCTGGGCCTCAGTCCTGCTCTGCATTAAAATCAAAAGGTAAAGCACTGCTCAGGAACCCATGTGGAAAATCGAAGCATAAATATTGCACACACAAAATATCAAGAATGCCTATGACTGACTAGCTGGAAAAACACAATCCAAAGTGACAGCCATTTCCACTTCAAAGCCCAAATGGACAGCTTTCAAGTTATCTCCAAACTCTCTGTGGCCCAAGCTGCGAGAGTGGCTATAGCTACAGAGAGAAGCTCTGGGTCAGACAATGGCAGGGAGCTACCAGTCACCCAAAATAATCAGGGACAGCTATGGTAAAAAAACATAGAGGCTTCCCTTAAAGTGTTTTAGGTCCAAATCTACTCCCTTCTCTGACACCAAGGGACTCTGAAAAAGACTTTAGTGCCCACTGCTGCAGATTATAACAAGATGTAGAACAAGAAGACAAACAAAAAAGTACATCATGGTCCAAGTCAAAACAAGAAGCACATGATCAGATCAAATGGCACTCCTTCAACCTAGTGATCAAGCAAGAGAAGGGAAGGAGCACAGTTCTACAGATGGCTGAAGGGCCTATTTCCAAAATGCACCACTTCCAAAGGCAAAAGCACCTATCTCCAAACCGCCCCACCTCCAAAGAGTCAGTCCAAGCATTATCTCTAGGGATGTGATTCAGAATGACTACCACCATTTTCCCATCTGATGAAATTGGAACTTCTGACAGACTGGAGAGAGAGAGAGAGAGTGCTTTATGGCATAGAGAGATAAAACCCTGACTTTATCCCAGGTAATCTAGATTTGATTATAGAGTCCCTAGCACTGGGGACGCTGGCTAGGAATAGAGATGAATGACAAGGAAGGCAGATGGAGATGCACATCTGGAATTCCAACTCCACTATTTCCTTGTAAGAGACTTGAGAACCTTTGGGGTAAGGGGTCAGGGCTCATAAGTTAATGTCATCTGCAGAACTAGGGTGTCAGTGTGTACCCTCAAAGATGTCCATATCACACCAGTCCTCTTTCAGATATAAAATGTGAATTAACAGAGAAAAAACACATGGCTCAAAGCTAAAACCACTTCTGACTCTCAAAAGATGATAGCTCATCTTCCATAGTTTAACCCTTACATGTACAGAAATATGTAGTCCGCAGGGCAACCTGCTTGTGGCAAAAAATGGGACAACTTGACATACGAGATGACAGCACGATGGTTACATGAGATCAGGAGAAAAACAGCAAAGAATGAAATTAGACAGTAAAGAAAGGCTCCAGAAGACTCAGCACATACTGCAAAGAGGATCGATCTTAGTATCTTGATAGGCCTGATATGGTATTTCGTACCATGTTCTAACATTAAACACAGTTAGCCTGGGGAAATTCCAGACTTCAATCCTAAAGAGGACAGAAGGTCTGCTCTCAGGTCCAATAGATCCAAATTAACCTAAAGTAAGCCTCAATGAAGTGTCATTACAGTCAATAGCAACAGGATGGCTGTCGATAGGAAAGATCCATCCAGGGTTCAGTGGGAATATGACTCCTCCAGAGCCCAAGATTAAGGACTGAAATTAGCATAGATCTGGCCTGGAACAAATGGAGCACAATACCACAGACTTCTTAAAGAAGAAAAAAATTGTCTTTTTCAAGCATGGGACGACACTATAAAAATGTAGCTGCACTTTAAAATGCAGAATGCAGTCAGGTCTGAACCTGGGACGTGAAATTCACCTACAACCCCTTCTGCTGAAACAAGATGTTCTGGGGCTTTTCTAATGGAGAGATCAATGGGAAAGGAAGTACAAAGCTCCAAATCTGGAGAGGCACCAACTGAGCAGGAGCCAAAAAATGTCTTATAGGATTACATGTGTAGGGGTGTCCTCTTTGGCAAAATCTCCCCCTCCGCAAGTCACCAGACCAAGCACTAAAGACCAGTTGCCATACAAGCGATTGCTCATGCCAACACCTGGGGCGGGGCTGAACTCTGAGGTAATCTGAAAGGCCAAACCCTTGCCAAAAATTATGCCCAAGCAAAGCAGACTGAAAAGAATCAAGGCATAGATCTTAAGTTGCAAAGAACATCTCTAGGAGAAACCACCATCTAAGGTTCCATGCAAAAGTAGGCATAAATGGGACTACTGTTCTAAAAAAGTATTCAGGACATGAAGGATATTTAGGCCAAGAACTAAAAGGAAGCACTCATCCCATTTTAACATGTAGGGGGCATAACCTATCTAGTCTAAAGCCCTGAAAACAGGAGGGCCTTTACCTCACCTTGAGTGGTAGTCTGAACCTGTTCTAAAAGTTCTACCACAGCATAATTGCCTAAAGAGGAAGAGGGAAAACAGAGGTAGAAGACAACAGTATGGTGCAGGAAAGGGTAGTGATTCAGCACACATTCTAATACCCCCAAAAAGATGGCACTCACAGCCACAGTGAACCAGGATAGCTATCCCTTACAAAAGCCAGCCCAGAGTAGAGGCTAGACAACGAGGTCTCCTCCACCACTTTGAAAAGGATTGGTGGAATAAGAATAGGGAAGATGGTGATGGGATGTACCTCTTCTTGACATCATCCACCAAAGCCTGTGACAATTGGTCAAAGAACACTGCCTTCTGGAACGCAGTATCCAGAATATAGGAGATAAGACATCTCTTATAAAAGGACAACCTCAGTTAAATCATGCTGTACAAGAACAAACCTGAGTCTCAAGTAGCCCTAGCTTCAGCATAATCCATATTAAAGGATGACCTGGGAAATCATTTGAACTAGTAGGGAACAAGCCCTTTGAGTCCAGACACCAGGAGAACCTGAGATTTTCCAGTGCTGACTCCACCAAGAGTGCCTAAAATTCCTGCAAATGAGATGCACAGTGATGGGGCCTAAGCTCCAGTGTACCCTCCTGCAACATCTGTCCAAATCTCTAAATTCCTTGCCATGACTGGGAAGAAACAGACTGCTGTTGTTGGGATCAATGCAGCCTGAACTGATCACACAGGTCAGGTGTGGGAAGTTTAGATGGTAAATCACTATAATCAGCTGGGTGCCTATACAAAGCATTTGCCTTTTTATGAACTGCAAAAGAAGGTTGAGGGTGGCTTCAAGGTTATAATTTAGCATCCAAAAATGCTCTTTCCAAAGCAGGGCTGATCAATAACTTCTTACTCCCATGGCATTAATGTGAGGAAGATATACAGGCCAAAACATGGTAGGTTTCATGACAAAGCTAAAGTATATGATTTTGAACTCAAAGCCTGGATGAAACTTCCTGGCGGTGGCAACTGGTCCATTTAGCACAGCAATCTAGAAGTCAAAGAAACAGCAAACCATTGTAAATACCTTTGGCTTATGGTTAGACCCTAGTGTGAACTTACAAAAGCATGTACAAGTGATTAATGCCACAGTAAGCAGTCTCCTCTTTGGTCCAATATGACTTCCCACTCCCTTTCTCCAGGGAGAAGAGCTGCCATTGGTAAAGGAGTTCTTGCACCCCAATTAGAGTGCAGGCTCCTCATAGTAGCCATAGCCTACAAAAAGAATCTCAAAGCTCTACAAACCATATGTAACGACATCTGCAGGTTTATTGCCCTAGCCCCTAAAAGAAAGCAATCACTGTTCTATGCCTTCGAAGGCAAATGGCTTCCATTAGAACGGTTATGGAAAAATATTATGACTCATGTTTATTCTTCACTAAATATATATTAACTTGAAGTTTCTTCACAAGCAAGTCAGATAAAATGTTTATATGTTTATGTCAAAGGAAAGCTGAAAAATAGATGCATAATTACACAATATAAATTTTCATATAAGTAATCACCTTATATTTCAAGTGCCTTACAAGTGCATTCTCTCTATTAGCAAACTACAGTGCACTAACTGACAATTGAAGGCAAAGTAAGTGCTGAAGGAGTTAAGGTATGGTATGTTTAAAAGTTAGCTTGAGAAAGTAAATAAGTGTGTGGGGTATCAGTGGAAACCAGATTAAGCAACAGTAACCTCTGGTCTTCTCAGCCTGAGGGATGAGTATTTGCAAGGTTGTCTCGTCAGATAGTGTGGACTGGTACTGATCGTTATAAAGTTGAAGGATTGTAAATTTTAAACACGGGTGGCTTATGATTTGAAATACATATGTGTGAAGTGTCCGTGTGAAGCTATAAGCGAGAATCAAGAGGACTTAAAATATTTTAAAATGAAGTGATTTGCTGAAAGCAATGGAATTACAAAGTTCTGCATGCATAAAATTGATAAGAAAAGGTATACAGTGGATATAAAAAGTGTACACACCCCTGTTAAAATGCCAGATTTTAGTGATATAAAAAAAATGAAACCACAATAAATAATTTCAAAACTTTTCCCACCTTTAATGTGACCTATAACCTGTACAACTGAATCGAAAAACAAACAAATCTTGTAGGGGGAAAAAATAAAAAAATAAAAAACGTACAATAAGCTGGTTGCATACATGTGCACACCCTTAAACTAATACTCTGTTGATGCACCTTTTGATTTAATTACAGCATTCAGTCTTCTTGGGTACACACATGCCATCGATTAGAGAGGCTCTGATTAACCCCAAATAAAGTTCAGCTGTCCTAGTAGGATTTTCCTGACATTTACTCAGTTGCCTGCTACAGCAAAGAGAGGTTCACAGAGAGCTTACAAAGCATCAAAGGGATCTCATTGTTGAAAGCTATCAAGTCAGAAGGATATAAAAAAATTTCCGCAGAATTGGATATACCATGGAACACAATGGAAACAGTCATCAAAAAGTGGAGAAAATATGGGATAACAGTGACGTTGCAAAGAACTGAACGTCCCTCCAAAATTGATAAAAAGACAAGATGGAAACTGGTCAGGGAGGCTGCCAAGAGAATTAAAGCAACACTGAAGGAGCTGCAGGAATTTCTGGCAAGTACTGGTTGTGTATTACATGTGACAATAATCTCCCTTATTCTCCATATGTCTGGACTACGGGGTAGGGTTGCAAGATGGAAGCCTTTTCTTACACAGAAAAGCATCCAGGCCCGGCTAAAATTTGCAAAACAATACATCAAGTCTCCCAAAAGCATGTGTGAAAATGTGTTATGGTCTGATGAGACCAAGGTTGAACTTTTTGGCCACAATTCCAAAAGGTACGTTTGACGCAAAAACAACACTTCACATCACCAAAAGAACACGATCCCCACGGTGAAGCATGGTGATGGCAGTATCATGCTTTAGGGGTGCTTTTCTTCAGCTGGAACCGGGGCTTTAGTCAAGGTGAAGGGAATTATGAACAGTTCCAAATACCAGTCATTTTTGGCCTAAAACTTTCAGGTGTCTGCTAGAAAGCTGAAGATTAAGAGGAATTTCACTTTTCAACATGACAATGACCCCAAGCATACATCGAAATCAACAAAAGAATGGCTTCACCAGAAGAAATTTAAAGTTTTGGAATGATCCAGCCAAAGCCCAGACCTAAATCCATTAGAAAATCTGTGGTGTGACCTGAAGAGGGCTGTGCACAAGAGATGCCCTCGGAATCTGACAGATTTGGAGCACTTTTGCAATGAAGAGTAGGCAAATATTGCCAAGTCAAGATATGCCATGCTGATAGAACTCCTACCCAAGAAGACTGAATGCTGTAATTAAATCAAAAGGTGCTTCAACAATGTATTAGTTTAAGGGTGTACACACACACAGGTAACCAGCTTATTGTACATTTTTTTATTTTTTATGTTTTTTCCCCTAAAAGATTTGTTTGTTTTTCATTGAATTGTGCAGGTTATCGGTCACATTAAAGGTGGGAAAAATTTTGAAATGCTTTATTGTGGTCTCATTTTTTTTTATATCACAAAAACCTGTCAGTTTAGCAGGGGTGTGTATACATTTTATATCCACTGTATATGTAGTTTTTTCCCTTTGTTCTTTGACACCGATACTGAAAATTCTGGCAGGCAGTCTCCCAGTACTCTTTATGGAATAAATAAGTACTTTGCACATTCTTAAGTGTCATTCTTGATTGAGTTCCCAAAATCCTCCAAAGCTAGTTACAAAAACAAAATTGCCACTGACTCTAAAGACAACCACAAAGCATTCTATAGCTATGTCAAGAATCTCAATGGGAACACTCAGATCTGCTCTGAGTTACAGCACAATGGCACTAAATATACAGAACCAACTGATATTGCCAACATCCTAGCAGAGAGGTTCAGTGCTAACTTTATCCGCCTCTCACCCCCTAGAGGGCCCATCTCTATACCGGAAGAATGCAAAGTTCCTATAATCACAGCTGCACAAGTAAAAAACACACTCTCCAAAGCCAAGAACATAGCATCCATGGGACCTGACAATATCCCAGGCTGCGTTCTACACGAACTACAAAATGAACTGGCACCCTAAGTACCATGTTCAATCATAGCCTCACCTCAGGCTTTGTACCCACTGAATGGCGCACCGCGACGGTTATCCCACTCCACAAAGGGGGAGCCACGACGGACCCCGGGAACTACCGCCCCATTAGCCTGACGAGCCTGGTCTGCAAGGCTATGGAGCTTATCATCATGGAACTTATAAACAATGACATTGATAATCTCCAACTCTGGACCCTACCCAGCTCGGGTTTGTAAAAGGCAGATCATGTCTCCTAAACCTGATGCACTTCTTTGAAGCGGTCACCAAAGCTGTAGATGAGGGTAAGGTGGTTCACACAGCCTATCTAGATCTCACCAAGGCTTTCAACACCATCCCCCACACTGGAATTATAGACAAACTCACTAAACTAGGTATAAATCCCTATGTCACAAGATGGGTTGCCAACTGGTTCACTGACAGAACCCACACTGTGAAAGTAGCAGACTCTAAATCCAACTTCAGACCAGTGACAAGTAGAGTACCACAGGGTTCAGTCCTAGGTTCTCTCCTGTTTGGTATCTACTTCTCTGAAGTACAGGCTAACACAGAAGGTCTTTGTCTAACAAATTTCGCAGGTGACTGCAAACTAGGAGCCATAATCAAATCTTCTAACGATGTGGATATCCTGCAAAAGGGCCTCACTGAGACAGATGCCTGGTGTCAAAGCCATGGCCTCAAGCTCAATGCCAAAAAGTGCATTTTCATCCCTTTTGGTAAAAACTCTGTACCCATGAACTACCACATAGGCGGTAGTTTACTTAACACCGAAAGTGTGATAAGAGACCTTGGGACACAGGTAGACAGTAGTCTCTCCTTTGATAATCACATCGCCACAGTAGTCAGGAAATTCTTCTGTGTGGCACACCTCATCACAAAAGGTTTCTCATCCAGGGAAAAAGAGGTCATTGTTCCTCTCTACTCGTCACTCATTAGACACATTATAGAGTACAACGCCCCTTTTGGTATGTACCTCACAAGACATCTACAACAACTGGAAAGGCCACAGAAATACGTCACAAAGAGGATTACTGGCCTCAAACAGATGCCCTATGCAGACCATCAAAAAAAACTCCAGCTTTACTCTGTCGCATATCGCCTACTCAGAGGTGATCTCTGCCTAGCATACAAAGCTATGTCAAACCCAGAGCTGTTGGAAATGCTCCACATAAAGAAATCCCAATCCCTCCGAGCTACACGCACTAGGGACCTAAACCTTGTCACCACAATAAACAGAACATGCTGGAGGGATAGATTCCTGTCTCAGAGACCTCCCATACTCTGGAACAGACTACCTATCTATGTCAAACAGAGCTCCTCATTAGCACTCTTCAAGAAAAATCTTGATGATTGGATGGGAGATAGGAAATTCACCCCAGGGATCACTTCTGTGGCTCTGCTTGACAGGGGCACAGGAAAATAATTTTCTTGGGTGGCAAAAGCCAGAGTACTGTTTGGCTAGGCTTATGTAGCCTAGTACCTATCTATGAACCTATGAACCTATAAACTCTTTAATATTTAATTTGTAGTATAACATTTGGTATCGTAACTCAAATTCTGAACTTTGGTATTGCTGCAGGAAGTGTGGAATAAATTACAAAGGCCCAGCACAGAAAGTTATTCTATGAATTCCACACTGTTTTATATGGAATAGCCAGAGATTCGAATACTTGACTATTCAGGCTGTGCAAATATGCTAGACTAGATGGAGAAAACTGATTTGTGAAAAAAATGTTTTTTTTTTTTTTTTTTTTTAGATAATTGTAGTCTAAAGAGTGGAATGAGTGCTAGACAAGTGCATGTAAAGTAATAGTGGTAGGACCCCACAGGAAATGAGGAAAAGTTTACTAATGTGTATGTGCAAACAATTAAAAGAGAAATTAACACAAGGAGATGCCTTGTATGAAAGTCGGTACCCTCAACAGAGAAGACTAAAAGATAAGAGATATGAGGGAGGTTTTGTGTTGTTTAATGTATGAGCAAGAAACGGTTAAATCACACTCATGAGCCTATAGCATGCTGGGAACAAACCAAATACACGCAAGGTAGAACAAGTGCACGGATCAAACCATGAGCATCAGAGTACAACAAAAACGAACCAGCACAAGGGAGAAGAGTGCCTAAATCTAATTTATTGTGGCAATATCTGAAAACTTCATACTGCAAACCGGTTTCGGCTGTGAGACCAGCCTTCCTCAGTGCAACAAAAATAGTATGGATAGCACATCCTGGTATATCCTTATATATCCAGAAATATTAAAGGCATGTACACCCTAAAAAACAAATATGTACAAATTGTGAATAAAAATATATAGACAATGAACATGAAAAATAAATCCTATGACATTAAAAAAAAATCAAAAAATCAGCAAAATCAGAAGCTGGCTCCAAATGACTAATTTGTTTCATTTAAACCAGGTTTGAATAAACCTCCTAACCTGGTAATCCATGAGGATTCCATATTATCTAATCTGTCATGCCAGCCTGCTTTAAGATTTCTGTGCATCTCGATTTTATCAATGATGGTGAATTTGAATTGTGCGGTTTTGTGAATCATAGTATGTTTGTATAAAGCATTAGAAATTTTATGATTTCTGATAGCGCTGAGGTGTTCACTTATCCAATGTCTGAATGGTCTGGAAGTTTGGCCTACGT
Organism: Protopterus annectens; assembly: GCF_019279795.1. NCBI lineage: Eukaryota > Metazoa > Chordata > Ceratodontiformes > Protopteridae > Protopterus > Protopterus annectens. The sequence continues at coordinate 1,381,702,196 of NC_056732.1, forward strand.
AGAAAGAGAAACATGTACATGTGGCCAAATAGATCACCATGTCAGTACTGCAGTTACCAAACATTTTTATCTGGTATACTTTGGAGGTACTACAACTAGTAAATTCTTTAGTCTTAAAGATGTTATCTGCATGCACTGCAATGACCACAAGGAACACAACCTATCAATGGGTCACCAAATAAGGTTGTCCGCATGGGTATAGACGGATTACACCTTTTGTAATGTGCAAAATGAGAGTTGATGAATTGGCAATCCATTGTATATATTTTTGAGAGCAGCTATTGATTTTTGGGCCTTTGTTGTTATATTTTCCTCTAATAATGTGACTACAGATCGGACATTGACAGCCATATGTTCTTTTGAGATTATCTGTTTGGAGGCACTTTATAATACACAGCAACCTCAAGCGGGTTGGTATGTTTACATCTTCAGAAGATACATCTGGCGATCCTAGACAAGTTTTGATAGATATTGTGTGTTATTGCCACCTGGTACATATATTTTCTATTGTCATTTAGTTTTGAATATATTGCAGCTATTTGTGGCACCATGGACCTGAAAGGTATCTTACAAGGGTTATCTGCAGATAAGGATAATTTGGATGTTTTTGGTTTAAACCCATCTGGTCCTGGTGATCCTAATACCAACAAGGGGGATGCTAAACATCTTTGTGGCATACTGTTTCAGAAAATAACTAGAAATATGAGAACTTTAAGAGCCAATATTTGGCATTTGAAGTTATTCAAGGCATATAAATTGAAAAATATTACACCTCAAGGGTTAAGAATTCGTATTCAACCTCTTGTGGGTTTGATTGATGAACAGTTGTCCAAAGACTGGGCACAAACCCAACACCGAGCCTCTATGTTATTTGTCGACACCCTTATCTCCTATTATGAATGTATGATTGACTCTCAGACTATAGAAATTCATAATAATTGTCTAGAGGCTCACGTTTTTGAGTGTGAAGACTTTTATAATAATTATTTAACAAATTTGGCCAAAGATTTAGCCACATTAGAAGAGCAATTAATCAAAATGAAAACACAAAAATTCCAACGTGATATGGCTAACTATGAAATACTTACATAAGTAGATAACGTATAAGCCTTGGTACTGAAATGCATATGACAGTATTTGTAATAAAGGACATGATTACATTATGTTAAGCTCATTACAGGCTTTACCTGCAAACTAAACAGAATGCCAATCTATCATGTGTGGTCCATATCCTGTGCAGCAATCCTTTCCCCATGAAACAAGTAGATAGCTGTTGTCAGGCAGCAGGTCTTTTTTTGGATAAGAAACATTTTTACAAGTGGAGGTATCACAGAGATTGCTACTTTCAGCATGTTACTTGCTACTTTAATAAAGCCGAATATAAATTATAATTAGAACTGGAGTATAAGGAGAAGTTTTTTTGAGTTAAGTGCTGATTGTTTTTCTTATACTTGATTTTGACTGTGCAGCAGGTAAGGGTGATAAAGGACAGTGAGGGAAACATACTCACAAGTGAGGAGAGTGTGTTGAGTAGATGGAAAGAGTACTTTGAAGGGCTGATGAATGAAGAAAATGAGAGAGAGAGAGAGAGAGAGAGAGAGAGAAGGTCGGATGATGTAGGGATAGTGAATCAGGAAATGAAGCAGATTAGCAAGGAGGAAGTAAGGACAGCTATGAAGAGGATGAAGAATGGAAAGGCTGTTGGCCCAGATGACATACCAGTGGAAGAATGGAGGTGTTTAGGAGAAATGGCAGTGGAATTTTTAACCAGACTGTTTAATGAAATTTTGGAAAGTCAGAGGATGCCTGAGGAGTGGAGAAAAAGTGTTTTGGTACCTATCTTTAAGAATAAGGGTGATGTGCAGAGCTGCAGTAACTACAGAGGGATAAAATTGATCAGTCACAGCTTGAAGTTATGGGAAAGAGTAGTGGAAGCTAGGTTAAGAAGGGAGGTGATGATTAGTGATCAGCAGTATGGTTTCATGCCAGGAAAGAGCACTACAGAAATACAGAGAATGTCAGAAGGAGTTGCATTGTGTCTTTGTGGACTTAGAGAAAGCATATGACAGGGTGCCTAAAGAGGAGTTGTGGTATTGTATGAGGAAGTCGGGAGTGACAGAGAAGTATGTAAGAGTGGTACAGGATATGTTCAAGGGTAGTGTGACATTGGTGAGGACTGCGGTGGGAGTGACAGATACGTTTAAGTGGAGGTGGGATTATATCAAGGATCAGCTCTGAGCCCTTTCTTATTTGCAGTGGTGATGGACAGGTTGACAGATGAGATTAGGCAGGAGGCCCCGTGGACTATGATGTTTGTAGACGACATTGTGATATGTAGTGAGAGTAGGGACCAGGTTGAGGAGACCCTGGAGAGGTGGAGATATGCTTTAGAGAGGAGAGGAATGAAGGTCAGCAGGGCTAAAACAGAATATATGTGTGCAAATGAGAGGGAGGGTAGAGGAATGGTGAGGATGCAGGGAGTAGAGGTGGTAAAGGTGGATGAGTTTAAGTACTTGGGATCAACAGTTCAGAGTAATGGTGAGTGTGGAAGAGAGGTGAAGAAGAGAGTACAGGCAGGGTGGAATGGGTGGAGAAGAGTGTCAGGAATGATTTGTGACAGACTGGTACCAGTAAGAGTGAAAGGGAAGGTCTACAAGAGGGTAGTGAGACCAGCTATGTTATAAGGGTTGGAGACGGTAGCATTGACGAAAAGGCATGAGTCAGAGCTAGATGTGGCAGAGTTAAAGATGTTAAGATTTGCACTGGGTGTGACTAGGATGGACAGGATTAGGAATCAGTATATTAGAGGGTCAGCTCAGGTTGGACAGTTTGGAGACAAAGCAAGAGAGGTGAGATTGCGTTGGTTTGGACATGTGCTGAGGAGGGATGCTGGGTATATTGGGAAAAGGATGCTAAGGATGGAGCTGCCAGGTAAGAAGAAAAGAGGAAGGCCTAAGATAAGGTTTATGGATGTGGTGAGAGAGGACATGCAGGAGGTTGGTGTGAAAGAGCATGATGCAGAGGACAGGAAGAAATGGAAACGGATGATCCACTGTGGCGACAACTAATGGGAACAGCCAAAAGAAGATGATGATTCAGAAAGTGCCTTTTGCTCTGTGTTTAAGTAGCAGTGCATTAATGACCATCAAGTAAGCTTGTCTGATATTGTAAGATGCAAGTAAGTTTTAATAAGCAGTATAGCCAACATTGAAAGCCTTTCTGTTGTTGCCATGCAGAGAATATTTACATAACTGATAACGTATAAGCCTTGGGTACTGAAATGCATATGACAGTATTTGTAATAAAGGACATGATTACATTATGTTAAGCTCATTACAGGCTTTACCTGCAAACTAAACAGAATGCCAATCTACCATGTGTGGTCCATATCCTGTGCAGTAATCCTTTAAGCAATATATGTTGAACTTGTTTCTTGTTTGCTTTTCATTTTTTACTTTGATTATGTTTTCCCCATGAAACAAGTAGATAGTTGTTGTCAGGCAGCAGGTCTTTTTTGGATAAGAAACATTTTTACAAGTGGGGGGTATCACAGAGATTGCTACTTTCAGCATGTTACTTGCTACTTTAATAAAGATGAATATAAATTATAATTAGAACTGGAGTGCAAGGAGAAGTGATTTAAGTCAAGTGCTGCTTGTTTTTCTTATACTTGATTTTGACTGGCATTCCAGTAATGTATTTAAAAAAATAATTTATTTTTTCATGCCTCATCCTTTTTGTTTCCATCTAGATATTAAGAAAGCTGTCATGCAGTCAATGGATTGAAATATTTTTTTTCTTCCACACTTCATTTTGCCTCGATTGGACTCTCATAATGATGGTTTGGCACCCACGGCAGCGTATTTAATTAAAGTTACAGGTTTTGCAGTTTTGAGCATAGCTCCTCCCCTTTCTAGTTGGCCACACCCATCCCCATTGACCACACCCATTCAGCTTTCTCCTGTAGCCCCCTTTGATTTGACGTCACCAGCCGCCACTGCCGACTGGTGATGCCTGCCTCCTTGCTACCTTACCTGTTGAGGGAATATCATTTATCAGCCCATGCAGGTAAGACAACTTTATTTAATTAAATAATCCAAAGTTGGTATGCCCTTCCTGTCTCTTCTTTGATAATTCAGTATGTTAACAATTGTGCAGCATGTTTAGAACACAGTGTTAGATGAAAGACGCAGGGGTGCAGCAGTTAACCTTGTTGCTTCACAGCAAGAGGTTCTTCGGTTCAATGCTCGGCTGGGGTGCCTTCTGTGTGGAGTCTGCATGTTCTTCCTGCATTTGTGTGGGTTTATTCCAGGTACTCAGATTTCCTGCCACATTTCAAAGACATGCATCTGGAGCATTTCTCCCCAGGCCTATGCTGAAAATAGGTTATGTCCAAGTCAGGCCTTCCCGGTCAACAAATATTAAATAAATAAATAAATATTAAACCTGCATGTTAAACAAAAGGTCCCAAAGTGGTGATAATGTGCAGATGGACTTTGTTCAGATGCCAAAGGTCCATAATTTACAACACATACTTATGACAGTATGTATGTCTTCTGTATGGGTGAAAGCTTACCAATGCCATAAGGCCGATTCTGTAACAGTTAAGAAACTTAGTTTTGAATTTATTCCTAGGTTTGGTGTACCTTGTACTAACAGTGATCAGGGAACACATTTTAATAATGCTCTGGGAAAACAGTTATGTAAGATTTTTAACAGTAGGTTGAGTCTTCACTGTCCCAACCATCCACATTCATCAGGATTATTAGAAAGGATCAACAGGACTCTTAAGCCTAAGGTAGCGAAAATCTGTGCCAAGACAAATCTTAAATGGCCAGAGGCACTCCCCTTAGCATTACTGATTATAAGGAGTAGATTAAATACTACAAAGAGATTGAGTCCATAATACCCATGGCCCTCCCAGCTACTCCTCCCATGTCAAATGAAGAATTGACTAACTGAAGATGTTATATTGTCTTACTGCACAAAACGTATTCATTTATTGCAGCATTACTACAGAACTGTACGAGAAGCTCTTCCTCAACCTCTTGACTAGCCCCGTTACCAACTGCAACCTGGTGACTGGGTTTATGTTAAAACCTTCCAAAGTGGAAAGGCCCTTTCCAGATTTTGTTGACTACCTAGTCAGTTCAAGTTGCTGTTTTTTTATTTCTTCATTCATCAAATTGTGAATTAATAAAGGTTTTGTGAGGTTACCTGTTATGTTACCTTAGTGCCTTTTTGTTTATAAGTCTTTGCAAGACTGTCTGAGATAGTGTGGACTGTTACAAAGCAGAAGGATTGTAAATGTTAAACACAGGAAGCTTATGATTTGAAATACATATTTGTGAAGCATCCATGTGAAGCTCTAAGAGAGAATCACGATGACCTAAAATATTTTAAAATGAAGTGATTCGTTAAAAGCAATGTAACATCAGAGTTCTGCATGCATGAAATTGATAAGAAAATGTATATATGTATGTATGTATGCAATGTTTTTCCTTTGTTCTTTGAGACTGATACTGAAAATTCTGGCAGACAGTCTCCCAGCGCTGTTCATGGATAAAAGAAGTACTTTGCACATACTGAAGTGTCATTCCTGACGGATTCAAAAGACAAAATTCTTCATTAATTTGTACTATAAGAGAACTCATAACAACTCCACTAGTAGGAAGCCTTGCCTTCAAGCTCATCAACCTAAACACTTTCCCTTTCCCAGCTAGGAGGCCGCACAACAGAACTACAGCATACTACTTAAGATCCATGCCTTCCTACAAACCTCTGCCGTGGAAGCCCTCCTTTTTCAAAACTGCTCAGAACAAATCATCTCTTCACAGTTCTTGTACCCCAAAACTCATCCATCATCCCTCCAGAGATAAAATCAATTGCACACTTTCCTAAATCTCACTCAGAACTAAAATCATTCTTGTTCAAATAAGCAAAATGAAAAGTTTCCACAACAGTGGAATCACTTAAACTCACCCAATCTTCTAATATTTTCACAGGTACTCCTACTGTCACTAGACAGTTTCTATCCACAACTGCTCCCTCACATCTGTTCCTACTCTCCCTTTTACCCATCATACCCTGTTTATTTCCCCTGACAAATCTCCTCTCCACCCCTCATCCTTTAATCCCTCTGCTCCATCATCTGTGTGTGCTGTGTATAAGGTTCTATGGATCTCTGACAGTCATGTAATATTCAGACCCCTACTATCATATATGCTAGCTTATTTTCAGACCTTTGATTACTGTATTTTCTGCGTGTCAAGGTGGGAGCTATTATTCTGCAACTAAATTCTGTATATTAATAAGTATTAGACAAAACAGCCTAGTAAAATCACCATTGCTTTATTGTCTTAACATGGTGTTACTGTTCTGTGACAACTGCAATACAAGTAATAACTCTCTGTATCTCTGCATTGAGCTTGAAAATGGTCCTGAAGGATCATTGGTCTACTCAAGTCAACAAATAAAAATAAAACAAAATAAAATAAAAGGAGGACAGCATGCTAAATGACAAAGTGTTATGGGCATAGATCATCTGGGCCACTGTGACTAAGGTCAGGTTTGCATCTTCTGTCCTTGATTTCAGCAGCATTCTGAATCACAGGAACTGACAGAAAAGTGTAAAAAATGTGATTCCAAGCATGAAGTTAACAACAATCCCTCCACATCTCTCGCTGATGCCAGACACAGCAAAGTTTTCGTGTTCTGCATGTCCAGTGAAAGGATTTTCCCACTGAACAGGCAATGCCTGAAACAGTTCTCGTCCAGCTGTTATGCTTGTGAAAAAAAGGTTCTTGCTCATGATTCAGAGTTCTTTTTCTCTGACCAGTAAATGCCATGATTTGAACATTTATACAGCAGATTGTGGCTTACTCCCAAACTAAACACTGCCACTGTCGGTGAGCTCTGGTGCCCTGTCATATTTCTGGCTACAGGATCAGTGCTGAGCTATCTGTGATCAACTGAACATTGCCTGGAGAAACATTTTTATTTACATTCTTTGCAGTCAACACTCAAGCCTCAGCTCCTTAACCCTGACATGCAAAGAGTTTTTTTTTTTTTTTTTTCAGAACAATTGCATTGCAATTCAAAAAAGTTCCACAGGCACAGCCTGTAGAGACACTTCTCAGAAAATGTGCAGGTGCTGGGAGTGGAAAACACTCCCAGTGACAGACTGAGTGGCAGAGAAACCACATAAGTTATAAGTTATTTTGCAAATAGAGGCAAAATATGTATTATATTCACATAACGTTTCTGTTCACCAGGCACAGATACACCAAAACCACACACACTCAGTGTTGACCGAGTAGTCATTGACTTAGGGACACAGAGAGTAATCTAGCCTTTGATCATCACATGTCTACAGTGGTGAGGAAATCATTCTATGTTGCGCAACTTATAAACAAAGGTATGGCATTCTAAGTCCAAGGAAGTAATTGTTCCACTGTATTAAGCATCCATCAGACCTATCATTGAGTACAAACCCCCCCCACCAAGCATAGCCAACAACTGTAAAGTACAGTTTTGTACCTACCATAAATGTAGATGTTCGAGTGCTAATACAGCTGCAGTCATAACAGATGGGTTCTCCTGCCGTCAGGCAGGCCCTCGGTCGGCCGAATTCCAAAGTCTAGGTCCGGCGTCGGTTGTCGTCGCTTTCTTTCCTGACGTCAGTGCGACAGGGGTATATAAGACACAGCCGACGCCATTTTCTTCAGTCTTTCTTGCCCCAGATGTCAGGTGCCCCCAGAAGGAAGGCAAAATATATAATAATTTATATATATATATATATATATATATATATATATATATATATATATATAATATAATCATGCATTGTAATACAATCAAAAATCAGTAATTGCAAGCAAATACACCATAGAAGGATAACCCAATCAAGTTGTGAGATGAGGAGTTAGCCACTAGGTCTGTACCCAGAGGGGAAGGAGGGAGGGAAACCTGTACTGCAGCTGTATTAGCACTCTAACATCTACATTTATGGTAGGTACAAAACTGTACTATGTTCATCGTGCATACAGCTGCAGTCATAACAGATGGGTAGAATCCCAAAGCTACGCACAGGATGGTTGGCACTAGGTGGAACTGGGAGGAGCCAAAATGCCCTGCAACACAGCAGTGGCAAAGCCTGCTCTAGTTTTGGAGTATAAAGGTAGGTGGTAGTGTTTAGTGAAGGTATGCACAGAACTCCAAGTGGCTGCCTCCAAAATATCTTTGGTAGGGACTCCTCTGAGGAAGGCTGCAGAGGTAGCTGTGGCCCTTGTGGAGTGGGGTCTGATGCCTGCAGGTACAGATTTACCATGAAAGGAGTAACAAAACCGTATGCAGTGGCCTATCCATTTTGAAATTGTCTGTTTGGAAATTGGCTTCCCTTGAGCTCCTACAGCATAGGACACAAAGAGTTGTTCTGATTTCCTGAAAGGCTTTGTTCTGTCCAAATAGTAACGTAGCTGTCTATGGATGTCCAAGGAATGTAGCAGCCTTTCCCCTTTGTTTTGAGGATTGGGGTAAAAGGTAGGTAAGTGTATGGCCTGATTTAAAGGTACCCTGGATACTACCTTAGGCATAAATGACGGGTTGGTTCGTAGGGAAACCCTGTCCTGATGGAAGATGAGAAAGGGCTGCACAGCCATGAGGGCTTGTAGTTTCGAAACCCTACGAGCTGCGGTAATGGCCAGAAGGAAAGCTGTTTTCCAGGACAAATATTGCAAATCTGTTGAGGCAGCTGGTTCAAAGGGAGGCAATGTTAATTTTTCTAGAATGTAATTAAGATCCCAGGCTGGTATTGGTTGTTTCCTTGGAGGTCTTATATTCTTAGCCCCTCTCAGGAACTGTCTTAAGAGTGGGTGGGAGAATAATGGTGGATCAGTGTTATATTCAGCAGAAATGGCTGAGGCATGAATTTTGATGGAGGAAAATGAAAGTCCACTGTTCAACAGCTCAGCTAGATACTGTAATATCTAAGGTAAATTCAGTTTTCTAGGATCCTGGCCTTTTTTCTCATTCCAAATGCAAAACCGTTTCCATTTTGCGGAGTAAGCCTTTCTAGTAGATGGCCTTCTGGCCTCCAAAATGACATCCTGCACCTCCTTGGAGAGTAGGGTCTGTTGTGGTGTTAAGGAATTTTCCATGCAGCCAGATTGAGTGTTTTCAGCTGACTGTGAAGAGTTTTGTAGCTGTGCTGAGTCAGTAGAAGAGGCATTAGAGGTAGGGTCCAGGGAGGAGAATGTGTTAGGCTCCTCAGGAGTGGGTACCAGTGTTGTCTTGGCCAGTCTGGAGCGATCAGTATCATCTTCAGTCTGTCTGCTCTTGCTTTCAAGAGCACCTTGGGCAGAATGGGCAAAGGTGGGAAGGCGTAAACTGTCCGTGCTGCCCAACTGAAAGAAAGGGCGTCCACTCTCCAGGCCTTTGAATGGAATGTCCTTGAGCAGAATTTTGTCAATTGATGATTCCTGTGGGAGGCAAAAAGATCTATGTCTGGCCTTCCCCACGCTTGGATTATCTTTGCAAACACTTGAGGATGCAACTTCCATTCGTGCGGGTCTGTCATATTTCTGCTTAGATTGTCTGCCAGCGTGTTTTCCAAACCTGGCAGGTACTGTGCTTGAAGTTCGATTTGCCATTCCAGAGCCAAGTTCCAAAGTGACATGGCCAGCCTGCACAGGGGGTATGAATGTGTTCCTCCTTGTTTGTTTATGTACCACATTACTGTGGTGTTGTCTGTTCTTATCAATAATTGCCCTGAATGCAGGAGGTCCTTGAAAGCTGTAATTGCATTTATCACTGCTAGCATTTCCTTTTGATTGATGTGAAGGTGCTTTTCCTTTTGGAACCATTTGCCCTGAATGCACCTGTCTGTCATGTGTGCCCCCCAGGCGTAGTCTGAAGCGTCCGTTGTGATGACTTGATTCGCTTGAGGCTTGCAGAATGGTAGACCTGTGTTTGTTTGGCATGCTTGGGCCCACCATAGAAATTCCTTTTGCAAACATGGGATTAGTGGTATTATTGTTTCCAAACTGTGGCTGTGTTGAGACCATAGGTTTTTTAGGTACCATTGAAGTTTCCTCATATGCAACTTTGCACATGGGATTAGAAGAATGCAAGATGCCATGAAGCCCAGAGCCTGCAGGATTTTCCTTGCAGTTAGCCTGGTACAATTTGCTAGTATTTTTAAGTACTGAGTTAGTTGCCCCTGTTTTTCTGGCGTAAGATAGGCCATCTGGGTGTTTGTGTCCAAGTTGGCACCCAGGAAAATTATTTTCTGAGATGGTGTTAGCCTGGATTTCTCTTTGTTGACTGTGTATCCCAGAGAATTCAATAACCGTGTTACACAAGCCAGATGTTCCAGAAGTATGTGTTGCTGTCCGCTTGGATCAGGCAATCGTCCAAATAAGGGTAAATTTGTATCCCTTGAAGTCTGCAGTAGGCAATTACTGATGCCAGGCATTTCGTGAATACTCTGGGCGCAGTAGATAAGCCAAAGGGCAATGCAGAGAATTGATAGTGGATTGAACCTGCAGGAAATCTGAAGTATCTTCTGCAGTTTTGTCTGATTGGGACATGTAGGTATGCCTCCTTGAGGTCCAATGTTACCAGCCAAGACTCCTTGCCCAGCATGGGAAGAAGCTGCTGCAAGGTGAGCATCTTGAATTTTGGTACGAGTAGAAATGTGTTTAGGATGGATAAGTCCAAAATGGGTCTCCAATCGGTTCCCTTCCTTGGTACTAGGAATAGTCTGGAATAAAAACCTTGACCTTGTTCGTGAGGAGGTACCTCTTGCATAGCTTTCATGTCCATAAGCTTTGAAATTTGTATTTGAGCCTCTGCCCTTTGATTGTGTGGCAGGTTCGGCATGCCTCTCATTTTTGGAAGTGTTTGAAAATGAAATCTGTAGCTTCTGTTTATAATGTCCAGGATCCATTTGTCTGTTATGATAATATGCCAATTTTTTGAAAATAATGTCAGTTTTCCAACCAAGGGTGCTGCCAGCTGAGACTTGCTTGGCATGCAAAGGGGAAAGTCATTGGGTTTGTTTCCTGTATTGTTGTGCACTGTCTTCGCCACCTCTTGGTGCTGGAGTCTGCCATTGTCTGCCTCTATATGATCCTTGAAATTGTCCTCTGCCCCTTGTGCGCCTGTATCTACCTCTTTGGGGCTTGTGCGTGGCTGGAAAGGACCAGTTTTTTGAAGGCCAATTTCTGCTAAAACGTGGTGGTTGTACCTGTAAAAAGGCTTTGATAGTTTGCATAGATTTAGCTTTTTCTTCCATCTTCCGTAGTATCTCCTCAGCATTAGTACCAAATAATACATCATTTTGTAAAGGAGCATCTAGTAGTTTAGCTTTAGCATGATCAGGCAAGGTTTGTTCCCTAAGCCAGGCATGTCTACGAATGACTGATCCTGTAACAGCAGCTCTACTTGAGGCCTCTAGAGCATCATAGCCACATTGTAATGTGTGTTTGCCCACTTGTTCTGCACTATGCATCATATCCTGCAACTCCTTCAAATCTGGTTGTTCAGGTTGTGACATTTTATTCCTTAATTGTGATAACAGAAACTGCTGATATTTAAACATATGGAACTGACAATTTAAGGCCCTCATGGCTAGGGTGGCCGAGGTATAGACCTTTTTTCCCCACCTTTCTAAGGATCTAGACTCTCTTTCGGAAGGTAATGGATTCTTAGCAGTAGAGGCCTTCATTCCCTTGGGGCCTTGAGAAATGGTTTCAGGGTCAGCATTATGGCTTTTGTAAAGAAATTAGTGTGAATTAGGAACTCTGTAGTACCTGTCAGGCTTGACTGGGGCAGGAGGCAGGGAATCCGGATTAAGGCAAGCCTCCGAGTAGACATCATCAAGTATGTCCAGGACAGGAGGTATCGCCAGAGGTCTGTGCTGAGGTAGCAAAAGAAATTCCCTAAGTCTTTTCTTGGAATCTGAAAAATCTTGGCCTTCCCAATGGAAGTGTTCCCTCAAGGTATGCAAGGTTTCCCAGAAAGAAAAATCCTCTGGGGGAGATACAGAAGGAATGGACTGCTCTGCATCAGAATCTTCAAAGGGAAGAGTACGAGTGCTCCTCTTCATCAGAATGTTCTGAAATAATGGAGCCCTGGTCAGAAGAGGGAGAATCTTCCTCCACTCTGGGTCTCTTGTCCGGAGAGGGTTGGGAACCCCTGATAAGAGTAATTAAATCCTCAGCCATTTTGAGCATCTGCTTTTTGGCATGGGGCCTGGAGATGGGCCCTGTGCACCAGGCCTCTTGGGATGCATGGCTGATTTGGACTTAGTAAAGGCCTTTATGGAAAAGGAAGATGAGGGTCTGAAGACACCATGGGTGGAAGTGGACCTGTCCACATTAAGAGGCTCAACACTCTCAGTGGCTTCGGTAGCTGTAGTCAGGGAATGGGCCGAGGTACCTGCGGTCTCGGTTACAGAAGACACCGCCAGAGAAGTGTCGTCGGTAGTCAGGGGCTGCGTGGCGCCGCTGAGAACCGGACCACGTGTAGCCGGTTTTGGCGTGGTGTCGGTGGAGGCCGCGGACCTCGCATGTCGGTCTTTGTCCTTGCGTTTTTTGGACAAAACGGTAGTCGGAGTCTCCGACAACATTTTATAATCAAAAGCTTTACCAAAAAAGTGCTGGGCGAACTCCGCCCGACACTTAATAGTGCGTTTATTGAAAGTAGCACAAAAGCGACAGCCCGAGACGTCGTGGTCTGGGCCTAACCAAGGTATACAGAGGGAATGGAAATCCCTATGCGGTATTTGCTTCCCAGAAGAAATACAATTGTTAACTTTGTCTGACATCGGTCTGAGGCAAGAAAAGTTTCCCCAACGGGGTACTTAGCTTTAAAGAAGACTTCGGTTTCCAAATTTTCGTAATTTCAGGAGCTGGCCGACCGGCACTTGCGAACTGCTTCTGCTTCGGGCACCGCGCGGCAAAAAAGACTGAAGAAAATGGCGTCGGCTGTGTCTTATATACCCCTGTCGCACTGATGTCAGGAAAGAAAGCGACGACAACCAACGCCAGACCTAGACTTTGGAATTCGGCCGACTGAGGGCCCGCCTGATGGCAGGAGAACCCATCTGTTATGACTGCAGCTGTATGCACGATGAACATCGTCCACAGAGGTTCCACACTAAAAGAATACAGGACGTAAGTAATATGTCCTATGCAGACCACCTCAAAGCCCTATCCCTGTATTCTGTCTCCTACAGGCTTTTGAAGGGAGATCTATGCCTGGCATACTGGGCATTGTCAGACCCCACTATGATGAACCTCCTGCATATCTACAAAACAAACAGCACCAGAATTACCCGCTCTAAAGATTTAAACCTTGCCTGTGATATAAATAGGACCTGCTGGAGAGATAGGTATGTATCCCAGAGACTACCCCATCTATGGAACAGGCTCCCCATCCATGTGAAGCAGAGTTCCTCCCTAGCCCAATTCAAGCGCAACTTTGACAACTGGATGGGAAATTAGAAGTTATGTACTCACCATAACGTTCCATCTGAGTAGGTGTATTCATTTGTCTGCAACCTGTGGGTTATGGATCCGACATCGGATCCGAACCGGCATGGTTTTCCAGCTATGGATCCAAGCTCTCAGCTCCTCCCCTCACCCATAATGCCCTGCTCTACCCTCATGACCTCAGATCGAGTTTGCCGAAGCAACAACACCCTGAAATGGGTAACATAGAATAAGCAGGAAACTGAAAGGCCAGGGGGATAGGAGGGCGGGATGGTTGCAGACAAATGAATACACCTACTCAGATGGAACGTTATGGTGAGTACATAACTTCTAAATCTGAAGTAGGATATTCATTTGTCTGCAACCTGTGGGACAGAGTCCCCAGCTACCTGAATCTTGGGCGGCCATCATGGAAGGATATTCCGAGCACCGCGAGCCAAAGGATGCTCTACCCCTAGATGCAAGATCCAACTTATAGTGGGAAATAAAAGTATGAGATGAAGCCCACGTGGCTGCTGCACAAATATCATCTAGAGGAACCCTAGCCTTGAAGGCTGCCGAGGTAGATACTGACCGGGTTGAATGGGCATGAACCCCTCCGTGCGGCCTTCCTGAAGCTTGATAAGCCAATAAGATGCACTGTGAAATCCAACGGGACAGAGAAACTTTAGAAATTGGCCTGCCCAAATTGAATTTTGCAAAGGAAATAAACAACTGGTCGGATTGCCTATGACCAGCCGTCCTGTTCAGATAAAATCTAAGTTGCCTGTGAACATCTAATGAATGGAGCTTATATTCACCTTTGTTTTCATATTTAGGGAAGAAAACAGGGAGGTTAATGGACTGATTGATGTTTGCTTCAGAAGCGACTTTAGGAAGAAAGGACGGGTTGGTCCTGAGGTAGACACGGTCCGGATGAAACACCAAGTAAGGAGGTTTAGCTGATAATGCTTGAAGCTCAGAAACTCTCTTGGCTGATGTAATGGCTACCAAAAAGGCTGTCTTGTAGGACAAGAATTTGAGATCCACCGTAGCCGCTGGCTCAAAAGGGGGGGCGGTCAAGGCCTGTAGAACCAGAGAGAGGTCCCAAGGAGGAACCGCTTGTTTTATAGGGGGCCTGAGAAGAAAGGTACCTTTAAGAAAAATTTTACACAATTTGGCTGACATAAGAGGATTAGAGTCATGGCCAATGTGATAATGAGAAATTGCCGCCAGTTGTACTTTGACTGTGGAACTGCTGGCACCATCGTTAAAGAGAGCGGTTAGAAAGTCAAGCACTAATGGAAGAGGAGCCGTGAAGGGATTCAGGCCTTGCCGCTCCGCCCACAAAGAAAAACGTTTCCACTTGCTGCGGTAAACCATTCTAGTGGATGGTTTATGAGCTGCCACCAAAATTGCCTTAACAGGTGACGAAATACCGGGAGTCCTGATCAGGAGTGGAACTGGAGCAGCCAAGCGGTCAGCTTCAGGTTGTCCAGATTCGGAGGAGGAATGCAGAATGGATGGGATATCAGATCCGGGATGGGATCTAGAATCCAAGGAGGATTCACCGAGTGAGACCTTAGGAAGGGGAACCAGATCTGTCGAGGCCAAAATGGAGCAATGAGAATCATTCTGCAACCCACCCGAGAGGCTTTCTGAAGAACTTGGAGCATCAGAGGCAAGGGTGGATAAGCATACAGAAGACCGGGTGGCCAAGCATGCACCAGAGCGTCTCTTGGGGTACCTCCGGGAGGAGGTATCAGAGCGAGAAAACTGTCGCACTTGGTGTTTGAGGGAGAGGCAAAAAGATCGCATGAAGGGGTTCCCCACCGTGCGAATATGCGTTCCGCTACCTGCCAATTGAGAGACCACTCGTAAGGGGTCAGAATGGTGCGACTGAGCTTGTCCGCTAGGATGTTGGACCGACCCGGAATGTGCGTTGCTATTAGAAAGCGGTTGGTGGAGATTGCCCATTCCCAAACTCTCATGGCTTCTCGACAAAGAGGGTAAGACCTTGTCCCCCCTTGCTTGTTGATGTACCAGACAACAGACATATTGTCCGATTGAATCGCAATTGTTCCCAAGGGAAGAAAGTCCTGAAGTGCTAGCAACGCTAAGAGCACTGCTCTCATCTCTAGAACATTGATATGCAGTACGGTCTCTGAATTGTCCCACGTGCCTTGGACGGTCTGGCCCGCAAAGTGCCCCCCCCACCCGAGGCGGGAGGCGTCCGTGGTCACCGTGGCGAGAGGGGGAGAAGCACAAAATGGGCGGCCTTTGTGGAGATCCGGGGAGTGGAGCCACCACAAGAGGGACCGCTTGCAAGCCTTGCTGATTGCTATGGGATGATGCATGGGGAGAGCAAGGTATGACCACTGTACTAAGAGCGTCCACTGTAGAATGCGCATATTGAGCCTGGCAAGAGGAAGAAGTGCTATGGCTGATGCCATGGACCCTAGAGCCCTCAGGACCAACTCCGCCGGAACAGAACTTGAATGGAAGATGGCCCGCACCTGAAGCTGCAGATTTTGAACTCTGTCCGCAGTGAGGAAGGCTCGTAAACTCTTTGTGTCTAGCCTGGCCCCTATGAAATCTAAGAGCTGAGTGGGCGCCAGGTTGGATTTCTTTGAATTTATTGTGATGCCCAGAAAGGGAGCAAGATGGAGAAAGGAGTCTCGCGCCAATAGAAGTAGATGCCTTGTTGGGGCGGTAAGAAGCCAGTCGTCCAGGTAGGGAAAGACCTGCACCCCCTGAAGCCTCAGGTGGGCCGCTACCACTGCTAATACTTTGGTGAACACCCTGGGGCTGTGGTGAGACCAAAGGAAGGACCCGAACTGGTAGTGACTGGCTCCCAGCCGGAAGCGGAGAAACCTCCTGAGCGCCTGTCCATCAGGATGTGGTAGTACGTCCTTGAGGTCTATCGAGCACATCCAGTGATTTTCTCCCAGAAGGGGAGAATAGATTGCAGAGTGACCATTCGAATTTTTCCTTGGGAACTGCCAGATTCAGGAGAGAAAGGTCTAGGATTGGTCTTAGTTCCCCGTCTTCTTTGGCACTAAAAGAATCTGGAGTAGAACCCTGATCCGATCTGGTCTGGGGAACGGGCTGGATGGCTCTTTTCTTTAGCAGATGGCCAATTTCTGCCAAAGCGCCTCCCGCTGACCGGGTGGGGCGTCTGGGAGGGACTTCAACTTTGGAATGTGAAGAAAGGGGATGTGATATCCTCTGGATATAATTTGGAGAACCCAGCGGTCCGATGTAATGGACTCCCATGCCGCTAGGTGCCCCGAACGCCCCGACTGCCTCCAGAGTGGAGCAGTCGGGCAACCCTCAGGGTTGCTGCGGGCCGCTCAGAGAAAGGTTCCCTGGACCCGAAGTTTCTGGGAGCCCCTCTGCCTCTAGGGCGGCGTCCTCCCTGTCCTCCTCTGCCACGGAAGGACTGGTTGTCCGGAGCAGGCTGGGACTGCTGCGACTTCCGAACTACATCTTCTTCTGCCCCTTTTGGTTCCTAGAGTAGGGCCTCTGGGGTGCAGAGAAGGATTCCGACGGACGGCAGACAGCGTCTTCCCGTCCTTTTCGCTCTGGGTCTGGGTCAACGCCTCGAACGGTTTTGCCAAACAGAGCAGAACCATCAAAGGGGCGCTAAACGACGCTTTGAAGGGCTCAGAAAAATCGCAGTGACGGAGCCAGGCCTGACTTCTAGTGACCAGTCCTGTCCCCGCAGCTCTAGCGGCGCCCTCCGTTGCATGGGAGAGTAGCCGCATAGAAGTGTTAGTAACTGATCTAAGAGTGGCCATACGGGTGGAGTGCAGAACCCTGTCCTCCTCCGAAATGGACTCAGGGGGGGATGCAGCGTATTCTTTAATAAGATCCCGCTGCATCCTAATGACATGTGCCAAATAGTTCAGCGCCCTTACTGAGAAGGTCGCTGAACTAAACATCCGCTTCCCCAAGCGGTCCATCATCCGAGACTCCTTGCTCGGAGGGTGGACTGAGGGACTCTCCTGAGCCAGTCCCCTCTTGGTGGCCGCCCGTCAACATGGCATCTACCGGAGGCCCCTTACTCCAATGGGCCCGGTCGGAGGCGGACTAAGGATCCTATCGGGTCTCTTGGGAATTGGCTCCACGGTGTCCGGTTCCTTCCACGCCCTGGTGGTAATAAGGTCCACCAGGGGTCGGCAGGGGACACCCAAGAGGTAGACGGGCCCGCTTCAAATGCCTCCAAGAACACGGACTCGTCCGAGGAAGACTTGGGGCAGACCACCTCCCTTATACGGAGCATTTCCATGATGTCTCCAAATGAGACATCCTCGGGGTGACCGTGGGGAGCCTTCCCTTCCTCCAAGTCCGTGTCTTCTGTGAGAGACTCGGGGAGTCAATGTGCCTCCTCTTGCACGTATGCTTGCGAGGACATCCTCTGGGGGCTGTCAGAGGAGTCCTCACAAGCAATTTGTTCCATAGGAGCAACTTGGGGCACAGAAGCGGGCTGTCCCAGGGGCCGGATGGTGGAAGCCTGGCCCAGTGCAGAGGGAGCGGACGGAGCCTGAACAAGTGCCGGGGTCCGGAGACCCTCAACAGAGCCCTCTCCACTACATCAAAAGCCGAGGGAGCCGACCTCGACCAAAGGATCCGACAATCGGCTCCCCTCGGATCGAAGAGTGGACGGCGAAGCGCCGGATCCGAAGGACAGTGCGCCCGACACAGACGGCGCTGAAGGAGCACTGACCCCCGGATCCGAGGCTCGGATCCAGGCTCGAGAGGTCGGATCCGATGCCCTCGAGGGCAGGGTCGGATCCGGTACAAGTACTATCGGCGCCACCCACCCCGCCCGGCTGCTCGGCTCCAGCTGCTCCGAGCCGGGCGGGTCGGAGAAGGAGCAATAGGTTTAAAAAAGGGTGTTGAGCTCCCCCCCGGTGGGGGGGAGGCAAGAGCACTCCCATGTGCACCTGTGCCTGGATGAATCTTCTCATCATCCGGTCCAGATCAGCATCGAAAGGCTATAAGTAGATCTCGACGAGGCTACCGAGGTAGGCCTGGAATGCCTCCACGATAGCCTCGACGGAGATCGGGACTCCTCCTCGACAGGACCCGGTGAAAAGCACTCTGGGGACCGGAGCCGAAGGAGGAGACCGAGCCGAACGGAGCCGGAGGAGAAGCTCAGCTGGCGGGCCGAAACAGAGGTCTCGGCCGCCCGCAGGTGCTTCTCCTCCGTCCTTTCTCGCATCCCTCTCCTCTCCAGAAACGGGAGGTTGAGTCCCAGGAGCAGGAGGGTGCCACAGAGGAACAACGGTTCCACGGTTTTACCGAAGCGGAGGCGGAGCCGAGTCAGGCGGTAAAAGGCCCGCCAAGACAAGCTTGGACCTCCGCTCCTTAAGTGCCCTGGGGTTGAACCCTGCACAAATGGAGCATCCAGATGTGAGGTGTTCAACCCCCAGGCACCTAACACACCGAGTGTGGCCATCAGCCGGTGAAAGCTTATTGCCACACTCGGTGCATTTAGAGAATATAGATTTGGGCTGATCAGCCATCTAAATCTATACAGCTACTAATTAAAAGAAACTAAACAAATACAGACACACAGGCCCAACACACACACTCTACGCCAACAGCGAGGGGAGGGAAAAAATAATACTTAATTTAACTCTAAACAAAACTATCAAAGAGGGATACCTAAACTTCCACACAAATATGCACAAAAAACTTCAAAAAGTCTGAACTAACAGATATAAATCTAGCACTTAGCTGAGAGCTATAGATACCAATCCAGTCACCAGCGCGGCAAACGAGATCTGAGGTCATGAGGGTAGAGCAGGGCATTATGGGTGAGGGGAGGAGCTGAGAGCTTGGATCCATAGCTGGAAAACCATGCCGCTTCGGATCCGATGTCGGATCCATAACCCACAGGTTGCAGACAAATGAATATCCTACTTCAGATCCAGAAATTCATCCCTGGTTTGGCACCTATGTCTCTAATGGACAGAAGTAACCTATAAATGGTTCATCTCCCAGGCTCATGCTTACACTTATCAAGGGTATCAGAACTTGTCAGAGATTTGGGATGCATGGCTAGGCTTAAAAAGACCCTTGTGGTCATTAGCCTAGTAAACACCTATAAATCTATCTAAACCATAAGCACATTGCAAAATAAATTTTCCACATGAAGCCCTGATAATTTAAAATTTTAAAGATTACATTATTAGACTGAGCCAACCTTTCTCCCTGAAATTCTAACCACTTGCTAACTTTATCCAGCAGCACGGGGTTAAAAGTAGCCAAGGCTCTCTTCTTAGTGTTGGAAGCTGGAGAAACCACAGCTGGGTTAGCTGATAAAGGAGCAGAGAGAGCTGCAAGATCAGAGTACAGCTTTGTATTTCGATTACAAGCCAAAGGGTTTACATGAAGTTTTATAGACATCATCTAAAACCAGTAAGTAACAGAGGAGGAACAGCCACTTGGAATCTCACCCTCAATAAGATTATAAACACGGACAATCTGTGGCATAGCTCCAGACTGCTTCCAGACAAATACATCTCTAAACGTAGCTAGCATCTGTGGAAACGAACATGTGCTTGGGTTTTTGAACCTGTTCACTTTCTGAAGAATCAGACTGGATGGACTCAGAGGCTTTACTATTGTCTGAGTCAGAATCCTCATCAAAATCTGCAGACATAGACTAATCGCTAGAGAAGGTAGCTGCATAGTCATTCAGAATAGGAGCATAGTCTCAGAGATTAGCAGACTGTAAAACAATCTTAGGTATGCAAACCACATCAGCCCTATACATAGTAACAACCCGATTGTCTGCAGTGTGTCGGACTTTCTGATTTTTTTTATGTTTTTGTTAAGTGCAGCTGGATTTGATGGGAAACAGACATATCATGATCTACCAAGTCAGAGGGAAAACACCAGCAAGAATAATACATTGGCACTATTAAGGACTGTGTAAAGGATAGCAATAACAGAAAATATAAACGATATCCCACACAGAAAATAGGAATACCAGAGATCCACTCATTGAAGGTAGTTTGCAATATCCCACCTGTAATCCAGGGACCTGGATTTCAAGACAAACAAAATACGAATCTAATTAGGATACAAGCAAATCTGACCCACAGCTGACAGTAGATTGCTCATCTACCATTGCTCTCCAGAGGAGAAATACTACTGGTGCAGTTTTTAGAAAACCTGTTTAGTCTTCACAGGTGGCTGAGCATTTTTGCAATCAAATCTTAATAGTTTACAGTAAGCTCTGCCCTGCTTATAAGGGCTTTGTGAGGGGAGGGGTCAGAATAGCCAGGTGTTTTAACTGGAGGACATAAAATCCCCTTAATTTGAATATGTCAAAATGGGGAGGGGGGTGTTTTAACTGGTGGAAATAAAACACAACTTATTTGAATATGAACAAATAACCACAAATGGGATGGGGTATCAACGATGGTTAATCGCCCCCTATCCTCTTACAGTACTTGTATCATATAACAATGTCAGTTAACCATATTCAAGATAAGCCCAACAGTGAGTTAGCCTGTTCAAGCAAGATAATTCATTTTTTCTTTTTTAACCAGAAACGTGTTATTACCTTAAATGAACAAACTGTCCTGCTTGAGATACCACGGATTCCATAACATTTTAAAAATGCTTTTGCCATATGGCTTCTTCAGATCCATCTGAGAAATATAGCAGTGTAAGTGCTTAGGTGTCCAACTTTTTTATCAGACTTTTTTGTAGATTTCCAGACTAATTCATCTTTTCAATAAAATATTCTGATTTATCTTTATAGAGCCACGGTGGTGCAGCGGTTAGCGTTGTCGACTCACAGCAAGAGGTTCTCCCGTTCGATTCTTGGCTGGAGCGCCTTCTGTGTGGAGTCTGCATGTCCTTCCCGCAGTCGAGTGACGTTAAAGACATGCAGGTAAGTGCGAGCGTGAATGGGTGTGCTTCGTTGAAGTTTGGGCATTGGGCTGGCAACTCGGCACCGTAAAAAGCCACTGCCAATCATGAGCGGACCGGAGTTCCGCTGTGGCGACCCCTAACCGGGAAAAGCCGAAAGTCTTTTTAGACTGTGATTCATCTTTCTTAGTATTAAAACACTTTTGATAGACATGCAAGCATAAAGTCTAGATGGTTTGCAAGTATTTAATTTGATGATCTAATGGAGCTCCATCTTTTCTAAGATGGCATTCCTGTTGCCTTTAAGAAGCATCATCTCTGATTTAATCCAGTACATGAAAGTTGAATCCTTTATGTCCAGAGTTTTCCAAGTGGTGCTTCGTCAGTAGATGTTCGAGCCCTCTAAGTGTTATGCCTGATAAATGGTAGGCCATTCGGGCCTTTAGTTTAACTGTTTTGCCCACACAGAAACTTTTGCAAGAGCCACAGTGGGCCCTGTATATGAGAAACTGAGTGTTACAATCATACCTCTTGTGAATCCAGCAAGTCTTGCTTGAGTTGGGGCAATGGAAATGTACACAGTTACTCAGATATTCACAAAAGGAGCAGTAGGTGGTCCACATCTGAAGGTCCAACTATTTTCCTCCATGGTTTTGCCTTTGCTCTCCACCAAATCTCTCACATTCTCTGATCTCCTAAACACAAAAGACTGGTCAGGTTCAGACATTTTTTTCCAGCTGTTTGCAATTGGAAATGATAACCTAGTTGTCTATAATTACTTGACAGATTTCTTTGCAATCATTGGTGATTGTTAAAGCCAAGCTTTTTTTTTCTCTTTTCATCGTATTTGTCAGTATATCGGTGTCAAGGTTCCCATGTAGTGCTACCTAGGAACTCACTTAGGCTTGGATTACTCTGCTGCTTCAGAGTTCTAATTGGCTGCAGGATGTTGTGAAGCATTTTACCCATAGCTCCTGACAAGAAAGTCCCTCTGTAAGTTCATTAGATTGGCAGAAAAATCTTTAATTCTTTACAAACTCTCACAATCTTCATGCCCTGGGATTTCATAACATTCTTTTTTGTGATTCAAGGGGCCGCTAATACTGTGGTAACATGTGCACCTGAGTGGGATTCCTAAAGAGATTGTTAGTTACAGTATCCTTCTCTAGATCTTTAGCTATGGTGAGGTCCAGGAAGATAACTACTGTTTTGCTGTAGTCACATGTGAATTTTAGTAAGTTAGTGGATTGATTAGTAAAGTCAAAAAAATCTTTAAAGGTGGATTCTTCTCCCTCCCAGATGATAAAATGTCCTCTATAAAGCATAGATAACATTGGATGAAATCCATGAATCCATGTACCTGCTTTGTAAGACTGTCGCCTCCTTCCATTTCTCAAGGGTTAAATTAGCCAAGCTGGGAGCCATGGGTGCATTCATGGCTACGCTAGTAGTTTGACTGTAGAACTCCCATGGAACTTGAAATAGTTGTTAATGAGGAAGACGTTCAAAAGCTTACCCAGGATCTCTGTATGCAGTACTGATGTGGAAGCACCGTATACAGTGCCGCCACTTCTATGGTTACCAAGACAGTACTGTCACTGATGGGCAAGCATTTAAGCTTTTTGAGGAAATCCAAGGTGTCTAATGTAAAAGATTTCTTACTTTCTACGAGCGGTTTGATCTGAATTTCAAGGTATAATGAGATGGATTCTATTATCGACTCACCACTGGCCACAGTAGGTGTATATGGGGGATCAGCTATATGCTTAAGTGGCTTTGGGACTCCAAAGAAGTTAGAAATCTTTGGATGGGGTATGGCAAAAAAATTCAAGCAACTTTGCATTTAATAGATCATCCTCATGAATCCTTCTAAGTTCTTCAAGGATATTACTGAAGTCATTTGCACTATATGCCTAGGTCCTTTTTTTGGTAATACTTTTCAATGCTGAGCATGCTTTTGATCTTGTTAGCATAATAGACTGTATATATATGAAGTACAGTTGTGTACACTTACCATAAATGTAGATGCTCGAGTTTATTCACTGTTGCAGTCATCACATTTGGGTTATCTGATTGCAGTAGCCCTCAGTCAGCCTGATTAGTATTGGGTCCTGCGTCAGTTGCTGTCTCTTCTTCCATGACGTCAGGTCGTCAGTGGTATAAAACATGCAGCTGACACCATTACATCAGTTTTTCTTGCCCCAGATGTCAGCTGCCCCCTTAACGGGAAGCAATAAAACATATGTACACAAATATACAAGGATATACCTCCAATAAAAAAGCAAATGCACCAAAAAGCTTTTAATCATAGTAAAGAATAGTAGAGGTATAGCCAAAGAAATTAGGGGGCTGGAGGGAGGGTAACCAGGACTGCAACAGTGAATACACTCGAACATCTACATTTATGGTATAGTATACAACTGTACTATGTTCGTGTTTCACTGTTGCAGTCATCACATTTGGGTAGATTCCCAAAGATAAGGATGGGAGGAGGAAGTTAGATAACATTAGGACCAGCTATAAGACCCTGCAAGACTGCAGTGGCAAAGCCAGCTCTGGACTTAGAGAAAATTGGCAAATGGTAATGCTTGGCGAAGGTATGTATAGAACTCCAGGTAGCGGCTTCCAGAATGTCCCTGGTAGGAACACCTCTGAGAAAGGCTGTAGTGGTAGATGCAGCCCTGGTTGAATGGGATCTGATCCCCTGTGGGATAGGTTTTCCTTTCTGCTTGTAGCAGAAATAAATGCAATGGCCTATCCATTTAGAAATGGTTTGCTTTGAGATAGCCTTCCCCTCTGCCCCTGCAGCGAATGCCACAAGCAGTTGTTCAGATTTCCTTTGAGATTTTGTCCTAAGTAAAATCTAAGTTGTCTGTGCACATCTAAGGAGTGGAGTATCAGTTCCCTTTGTTCTGTGGATTGGGAAAGAAGGTTGGCAAATGAATAGACTGATTGAGAGCCACACTGGATACCACCTTGGGCATGAAAAATGGATTGGTTCTGAGGGACACCCTGTCCGCATGAAAGATGATGAAAGGCTCCACTGTCATAAGGGCCTGTAATTCAGATACCCTTCTTGCTGAAGTGATTGCTAAAAGAAAGGCTATTTTCCAAGAAAGGAATTTTAAATCTGCACCAGCAGCTGGCTCGAAAGGAGGAAGAGTGAGTTTCTCCAATACAAAGTTAAGGTCCCAGGCTGGAGTTAGGGCTCTCCTGGGTGGTCTTAAATTTTTGGCCCCTCTGAGGAACTGCTTGAGCAGTGGATGCAAGACGAGGGGAGGTTCTGTGTTATAATGAGCTGAAATGGCTGAGGCATGAATTTTGATGGAGGAAAAAGAAAGACCCTTGTGAAGCATCTCAGTTAAGTATTGCAAAATCTGAGGTAAGTTGGGCGCTGCTGTGCTCATCCCTTGAGACTGGTTCCAGGCACAGAATCTTTTCCATTTTTCAGCATAAGATTTTTTAGTACTAGGCCTCCTTGCCTCTAAAATGATATACATCACTGGTTTACTGAGTGATGGTAAGGGAGAGATTAGGTAATTTGCCAGGATGCTAGGTTCAGGGTTTGAAGCTGAGGGTGCAGAATCTGATTCTCCTGTTGAGACAACAGGGTAGGGGTCAGAGGCAGGTGCCATGGGAGCAACATTGACACTCTGTGCAAGAGGGGGTACCAGTGTTGGCGTGGCCAGTCTGGTGCAGTCAATATCATCCTTGATTGGTCCCGTTTGATCTTTAGCAGTACTTTGGAGAGGAGAGACAGAGGAGGAAAGGCATAAACTGATATTTTTTCCAGCTGAAGGACAGGGCATCCACTTTCCAAGCCTGATTGTGGGGAGTCCTTTGCAAAATTTGTCCTACTGGTAGTTCTGGGTGGAGGCAAACAGGTCTATATCTGGGCTCCCCAATTTGTTTGTCAACATGTTGAAAATCTTTGGTTCCAGTCTCCACTCATGTGGGTCCATGAGGTTTCTGCTTAGTCCGTCTGCCAGTGTATTTAGTTTTCCTGGCAGGAATTTAGCTTGTAGATGCACTTGGTAGCTGAAGGCTGTGTTCCACAATGCCATGGCTTGTCTGCAGAGGTGGTAAGAATGGGTACCCCCCCACCTGCTTGTTTACGTACCACATAACCGTGGTGTTGTCCGTCTTTACCATTAATTGTTCTGGAAGAATGTGGTCCTTGAAGGCTGTTAGAGCATTCTGGACAGCTAACATTTCTTTTTGATTAATATGCAGGTGCATTTGACTTGGGTTCCATTTGCCCTGAATGCACTTCCCTGCCAGGTGAGCCCTCCATGCATAGTCTGATGCATCTGTTACGGTTTGAGTGGCAGGGGGTAGAGTGAATGGTAGTCCCTTCTTTAGGTGGCAAGCCTCTGCCCACCAAAGAAATTCCAGATGTAGGCAAGGTATGATAGGGATCATTGCTTCTAGATCCTGAGAATGTTGACATCATAGGCTTTTTAGATACTATTGTAGTTTCCTCATATGCAGTCTTGCATATGGAATTAGAAGAATGCAGGAGGCCATGAACCCCAAGGCTTGCAATATTTGCCTTGCAGATAACAGGGTTTTCGTGGCCACTAGTTTGAAGTAGGTTGTCAGATGAATTTGTTTCTCTGGCGTGAGGAAAGCCATCTGGAAAGTTGTATTCAAGCTTGCTCCCAGGAATATAATTTGTTAACAGGGTACCAGGTGAGATTTCTTTTCGTTTATAGTGTACCCGACAAGTTCGCACCCTTTGTACAAAAGCCAGATGATTCAAAAGTATGTCCTGGCTTTCTGCCTGAATTAGACAATCATCCAGGTATGGGTATATTTGAATATTTTGTTGCCTGCAAAATGCAGTGACTGGAGCTAGGCACTTTGTGAATACCCTGAGCGCAGTAGATAAGCCAAAGGGCAGTGCAGAGAACTGATACTGCTTGTAGCCTGTTTTGAAGCATAGGTATGTTCTGCAAGATTCCCTGACTGAGGTATGCTTCCTTTAAATCGAGTGTTGCCATCCAGGCATCTTTTCCTAGCATAGAAAGCAACTAGTGAAGAGTCAACATCTGGAATTTTGGAATCACCAAAAAGGTGTTTAAAGTAGACTGGTCCAGGATAGGATGCCATGAATTGTCTTTTCTGGGTACCAGGAAAAGTCTTGAGTAGATACCTTGTCCTTTTTCCTCTTCTGGTATAGTTTGAATAGCCTTTATGCTTAAAAGAGTGAGTACTTGTTTTTGAGCCTCTGCCCACTGATTTGGGGGTAGATCTGGCCAACCGTTTGGGGTTGGTAACGTGTGGAAATGAAATCTGTATCCTTGGGACACTATATTTAAAACCCATTTGTCCTGGGTAATGAGATCCCAGTTTTTGGGCTGCAGACCAATCTTTCCCCCTAAAGGAGCAGTCAGTTGAGAAGTGCTTGGAAGTTTTAAAGTCAAGTCATTTTGACAGCTTTCCATAGGGGGAGTCTTACTGCTCCCAGATTTGGAAGCGGAAGTCCCTGAATACTTAGTCTTGTGCGTACCCTGGGACTGAAACCTGGGGTTTCTGCTGGGTCTGGGTTTGGATTGAGAAGGCCTGGAAGAGGCAGGAAAGGACCAATTCTTAGAGGGCCAATGCCTACTAAATCTTGGAGACTGAACTTGTAAGAAATCTTTTAACAGTTTGCATAGATTTAGCTTTATCTTCCATCTTTTTAAGAACTTCCTCAGCTTTGTTGCTAAACAGGCGGTCCTGATTTAAGGGAGCATCCAACAATTTCGCTTTAACATGATCAGACAAAGATTGCTCCTTAAGCCAAGCATGCCTTCTAAGTACAGACCCAGTGACAGCAGCCCTGCAAGAGGCCTCTAATGAATCAAACCCACATTGCAAAATATGTTTTCCAACCTGTTCAGCAGAATGCATTAAGTCCTGTAAATCCTTATTTTCAGCACAGTTAGGAATCAACATCATTTTTTGTTTAAGCAATCCAATAATATGTTGTTGATACTTTAACATATAAAACTGACAGTTTAAGGCCCTAATGGCCAAGGTTTTAGAAGTGTATACCTTCTTACCCCATCTATCCAGTGCCCTGGAGTCTCTAATAGAAGGGGTAGGATTTTTGGCTGTAAAAGCCTTAATGTCCTTGGGCCCCTGTGAAATAGTCTCAGGATCCGCAACAGAATTTCTAAAAAGGAACTTGTGAGAATCAGGAACCCTTTAGTATCTGTCAGGTTTTCTGGGAGCAGGAGGCAAAGAATCAGGAGTCAAACTAGATTCCAAAAAGGCATCATCAACAATGTCTAGAACAGGAGGGATAGCTAAAGGCCTATGTTGAGGCAGGAGTAAGAAGTCCCTAAGCCTCTTTTTCGAATCTGAGAAATCCTGGCTTTCCCAGTGGAAATGCTCCCTTAGAGTATGCAAGGTTTCACCAAAAGAGAAATCCTCTGGAGGGGAAGCAGAGGGAATACAATCCTCTGCATCAGAATCCTCATAAGTAGATAAAGGTAAATCCAGGTCATTAGAAGAAACAGAAATATCAGAATCCTGGTCAGAATATTCATAAACAAATTCAGTCCTAGGTCTCTTAGAAGAGCATTGTTGGCTTCCCCTGATTAAAGTTATAAGGTCTTCAGCCATTCTTATTATTTGTTTTTTAGGCATAGAGGCCTGAGCATGCGGCCTGGGCGTCGGTTTTCTAGGCATGGTTCGAGTTTTAGGCCTTAAGAAGAAGGTGGCGTCAGTTTAATATGCAAAACCATAGGCCTGAATACACCCTCAGAAGCCGGTGCCTGCACAGTGGCTCCAGACCCATCCAAGGTAGAGACATCCGCAGGTTCAACAGTTGAAGCATCTCGCGGCATATCAGACTCTGAATGGGTCTCAGTAGAGGCCTGCGAATCTGAAGTAGCAGGTATCAGGAGCTGCGAAAGCGCCTCACTGAGTACCGGCGAATTGGCGACTGGCTTAGGAGAAGCGTCGTTGGCAGCTTTGGACCTAGGCGGCCTGTCTCGGTCTTTATTCTTTGCGTTTTTTCAGAATGCCGGTAGTCGGATGGCTTACCGACGACATATCTGGATAACTGAACAGAGAACCAAAATATTTAGAGGCGTAAATATACCGACGATGGATAGTGCATTGGTTAAATTAGGCACAAAACAGACAGCCAGGTATGTCGTGGCCAGGGCCTAGGCAAGGAATACAGTACGAATGAAAATCTTTGTGAGGTATTTGCTTTCCACAAGAAATGCAATTATTAACTTTCGGTAAGGAGCAAGGAAAAGTTTCCCCAATGGGGTATTTAGCTTTTAGTTGAAGACTTCGGTTCTGAAACTCGAAAACGAAAATTTCAGGAGTCGGCTAACCGGCCCTTCCAAACTGCTTCTGCTTCGGGCACCACATGGCAAGAAAGACTTGGGTAATGGCGTTGGCTGCATGTTTTATACCCCTGATGACCTGACGTCACGGAAGAAGAGACAGCAACTGACGCAGGACCCAAGACTTTGTTAATCAGGCCGACTGAGGGCTACTGCAAGCAGATAACCCAAATGTGATGACTGCAACAGTGAAACACGAAGAACTTCCATAATTCCACCACTCTTATCAGCCTTCAAAACTTTTTTAGTCTCGTCATTGCTTAGGTTTCTTAAAGCCTTGATCTCTTCTTTGGACAAATTGTAAAATTTCTTTTTGGAAGGTTTACTGAGGCTATTCCATATGTCTGTTTCACACTTACTCTGGAAGGCTGTGAGTATGGCATGAATTGGGGGACAAAGTCGCTGGGTAATTTCCACTTGCCTGATCTTACATTACACTGGGCATCCATATTGTTCTTTGGTTTGTCACTGACAAATAGTTTAAGTCGAGCTTTCTAACAAACTTTAAGATCTATAATTGTGTTAATTAAATTACTTCTACTACTAACTAGATAAAAGTCATCCTCTTACCTAAAAACCAGGTCTTCTACTACTGTGTGGGGGTTTTCTCTCATGGTTCTAGATCTTAACCTTGCACTGTCCATCTTGCCGGTCCTCCTGTTAAGTCCTTAACTTCTCCCTTCCCTCTACACACTCGGTTCCTCTGTGGGATCCTCTGTTGGTTTTGTTTCTTCATGTAGTAGCTTCCTAGTGTGGTTTGATT
The DNA here is from genome assembly GCF_019279795.1 of Protopterus annectens. Classification (NCBI taxonomy): domain Eukaryota; kingdom Metazoa; phylum Chordata; order Ceratodontiformes; family Protopteridae; genus Protopterus; species Protopterus annectens. The sequence goes on from NC_056732.1 coordinate 1,381,731,676, forward strand.
GGGTCTGGTTGGTTCTCTTCCATAGTGTTCTGCCCTCTTCTTGCTCTCCTGTGCTGTGGTGATTATGTTGGTACATCCCTCTGTGAAATCTGTTGGGGCGCTGATGAACCCTGGTACATCTGCTAGTGATGCGTTCCCAAAATCCTATTGGGTTCTTCATGATCTTTAGTGCCTCTGTCCATTTTGGCTATTTTCTTTTCCTTAGTTTTTTGTTCAAAGTCCATGGTCCTTTTTCCTATAGTCTGTTATTCTTTTGTAGTCCCAGGATTATCTTTGAAGGCCTGTTCCACAGACAGCATTTCCTTGGGGGTGGCATCCTGTTGGGCCTTAGTGTATTCATGCAGGATGGATGGCTACTAATTTGAGGCTTGCCTCTTCAAGTGCTTTGTTCCACTGCTGTGTTAGTTCCTTGGAAGCATTACTCCAGATGGGGAATTTTGTAAGCCTGAGTCCCCTAGGTGGAATTCCTTTTTCCAGGTTGTTCTAGAGACAGATCTCCTCCCACTGTAATCATTTTAGTCTCTTAAAGAGTTTCTCCAAATGGAAAAGTCAGTTTCCATGCTATTCTTTATGTCTGGATTATGAAAGGCTGTGTCTGTGCTTCTCCCTTGGGTTGGTGAGATCAACATGTTCTCTAATTAGGTCCTTAAATTGGGAATCCCCAACATCCAATGACATCTTCCAGGTAGTGCAGTGTGGTCAGACACTCCAGAAGGTGAGGTGCAGTGTGCTGCTTAAGTGGACAACTCCTTTATAGGGATGAATTGTCCAACAAGAATACCAAAGATCCATTTATTGATGGCAGTTGTGATATTCTACCTGTAATCCAAAGACAAGGATTTAAAGACAAACAAAACAAGACTTCTGTTGGGATGCAAGCAAACTGGACCCCCAGCTGACCATAGATGGCTTACCCACCTCTCCTCTCCAGTGGAATAAGGCAACTAGTGCAATTTTTAGAAAACACAGTTTTATTTAGTCTTCACAGATGGATGAGCACTCTTGCAGTTAAATCTTAATGGTTTTACAGGGTATACATGCATTTGATTGGCTAGTGGATGGTTGATCGGGTATTGTCGAAAGCAGTGCGGCAAAATCTCAAAAAAGTGATTGCAAGAGTTGCGAATCACAAAATATCTCCCCTTTTTTTGACCCGTGGTAGTGCTCATTTAGGTGATAGAGCAGTCGGAAATGTCAAATTCGGTGTTGTTTACGACATTCCAACCATTCGGCATTATGAGATTCGCACATAAGTCGGTGTTATACCTGATCGAACAATGTGCGCTCGATCAAATGAATGTAAACCATTTTACAGTGAGCTCTGCCCTAATTATAAGGGCTTTGTGAAGGGAGGGGTCAGAATAGTCAAGTGTTTTAATTGGCAGAATTAATAATAGACCTAATATGAATATGTCAAAATGTGGTGTGTTTGCTAAATTGCATAAAATATACAAGAAACAGCTTAAGATGGGCTGAGCCTTATTCTACAACCTGCACAGAGTAGTAGAGAACAATACACACAATCATAGCACCAAGTAAAATTTACATGTCAAAATAGTGCCAAAAAATCAAACACATGCACTTAAATAAATATCTTTTAAAACAGAATAAATAAGTATTTACTTAGAAATTCTCTTGTCAGAAATGAAAAAAATCTACACAGAAAATACAAATAAAGTTATTTATGGTAAAATCGTGATTTAACAATAAAAGCTCTACAGCAGTCTTAAATCAGTGTAAATGATGAAAAATGTGCAAAAAATGTAATATTTTCCCATCAGAACTTCAGATTCTGTCAGATAAACAACAGAAATAACAGGTGCCATTAAACTGCGTCTTTAAATACACGAGTGTTCAACTGACACCACAGGATGTCAGCTTCCCAGTACAAGTCATGAATCACTTCAGAAAGCCCTACAACTGCTTAAAAATAGTATAAAGCATACAGACACAGTAGTAAGACTAAGTAGTACATAGTTAAGTATATTAAAAGATAACATATCTATCTATATATATATATATATATATATATATATATATATACACACACATATATATATATATATATATATATATATATATATATATATATATATATATATATATACACACACACATACACACACACACACACGCACACACACACACACACACACACACACACACACACACACACACACACACACACACACACTAAATAAAATGGAAATAAATCAAAAATATATAATAATAAAGAGGTATGGATTTATGGAAGCTGTAATCCATAAATGTACACTGCTGAGGAGATTTCAACTGTGTGATTCTTACAGCTGATACTAAAACACCGAACAACTGAATCCCTTATCACAAGGAGTCAGCAGAGGAAATTCTGAGCTCTGGAAAGCCAGCAGTGTGGATTTGCGCAGGAAACGAACCATATGCCACTGAGGCAGTGTAAATGATGAACATTCCAAAACACTTGCAGAAATTAAACAGAGTAGGCAATGTAATGTTTGCAGGGTTGAAGAGTCTCCAGGCTGCTCTAACAGCATACCAAATGAATGGCTCCAAGAAATGATGTCCCAGGGCTTTTCAGACTTCTTCCCTAAAAATAAACTCCATTACATATTTTTGGAAGGGAGGGTAAGGGTTTAAGACCATACCCAGCTGTTCCTCATAAGTCCAATGGCATCGTTATACAAGAAGTATATGAAGTTGAAATAGATGAAGTAGTGGGCCCATCTTTATCAGCCTCAAAAAACAGTGGCCTCCCAGTCCTCTGATTCATCAGTGCAGCTGTGGTGTGAAGGGAGGCTACACCACTTACTACCAGAGGAGTATGCTCATACACAGTACTGCACAAAGACAAATGTGTGACTTGATAAAAACAAGTAATCAAGAAACTAGGAGCCAGAGCTCAATCACAAATCAGCCAAGGGCAGTACTCACCTGGAGAGACTGCACAGTGGCTCAGTGAGCCTTTTAGACAGAACTCCCAAATGTTGGTATGCTATAGCCATAACTCAAGTAGCGCTCATCAGATGTTAAATATCTGTTTGAAGTCCAGACCCAGAGATGAAAGTCAGTGCACAACATGACCTAATAAAACCTCCTAGACCAAACATCCTAGCAAAACATGGAGAGGGTCTTCAGCCACAAGTAATACTGTTCTGTGGTGAGGTGACACATGATTGTACTCCTGGATCAGGCTAGTTGGATCACAAGATTCAGATAATTATCCTCAGCATACATCCCCCAGGGTGAGAAGCAAAGGTGCACTTGTCCTACCCCTTTATCAAGACTGAGGATGGATTCTGGCTCATTAGCAGTGGGCAAGTTATCAGCTGCATAGAATATGGGGGAAGGGGGGGGGTACAACACTTTCCTTTTGGACGCTAGGCTGCAAACTGCTCTGTAACTCTGTAGATTTTTTTTTTTTTGCAAAGACCCTCCTGTTAGTCTCCATACATACAAACAAACCTTGACTGCTGCTAGTTTCTTGGCTACAAAGTAAACATAACGCCCCACTTTCACCTCCGACAGCTAGGCTGAACCTTCAATATCATGCTGTTCCCTGAGACAATGCAGGCAATGACAGTGCAGGTCTTGAATGATAAACTGATAACCATGTGGCACTTACTGTGTAGCCAATTTTTAGGCAAGTTGAATGCATGACTTTTCCAATATTTGTATAATTCATGTCTTGATCTTTTGCTAACAGTAACAAAGAAATCACACACTTTACAGACAAGTATCTTGCTGGAGATGGGGCAACAGAAGTTACCAGAGTTACTCAGATATTTGTAAAGAGCAGTAGGGTGGTCCACATTTGAAGATCCCACTATTTTCTATGGGCTCACTTCAGAGTTACTGACATTTCTTCTGTTTTCAACAGTAACACGATGTGAATGCATACCTTGGAAAAAAAGGACTTTGCTCCTCATACTGCTCCTTAAGGCACTTCTGGCACATCCCATTATTGCCCTCTATAATGACATGGGACATCATATCATTGCCCTTTATAATGACATGGGACATCCCATTATTGTCCTTTATAATGACATGGGACATCACATCATTACCCTTTATACTGACATGGCACATCCCATTATTACCCTTTACACTGACATGGGACATCCCATTATTACCCTTTATAATGACATGGGACATCACATCATTACCCTTTACACTGACATGGGACATCCCATTATTACCCTTTACATTGACATGGGACATCCCATTATTACCCTTTATAATGACATGGGACATCACATCATTACCCTTTATACTGACATGGGACATCCCATTATTGCCCTTTATAATGACATGGGACATCACATCATTGCCCTTTATAATGACATGGGACATCCCATTATTGTCCTTTATAATGACATGGGACATCACATCATTACCCTTTATACTGACATGGCACATCCCATTATTACCCTTTACACTGACATGGGACATCCCATTATTACCCTTTATAATGACATGGGACATCACATCATTACCCTTTATACTGACATGGGACATCCCATTATTGCCCTTTATAATGACATGGGACATCACATCATTGCCCTTTATAATGACATGGGACATCCCATTATTGTCCTTTATAATGACATGGGACATCACATCATTACCCTTTATACTGACATGGCACATCCCATTATTACCCTTTATACTGACATGGCACATCCTATTATTACCCTTTATAATGACATGGGACATCACATCATTACCCTTTATACTGACATGGGACATCCCATTATTGCCCTTTATAATGACATGGGACATCACATCATTGCCCTTTATAATGACATGGGACATCCCATTATTGTCCTTTATAATGACATGGGACATCACATCATTACCCTTTATACTGACATGGCACATCCCATTATTACCCTTTACACTGACATGGCACATCCTATTATTACCCTTTATAATGACATGGGACATCACATCATTTCCCTTTATACTGACATGGGACATCCCATTATTGCCCTTTATAATGACATGGGACATCACATCATTGCCCTTTATAATGACATGGGACATCCCATTATTGTCCTTTATAATGACATGGGACATCACATCATTACCCTTTATACTGACATGGCACATCCCATTATTACCCTTTATACTGACATGGCACATCCTATTATTACCCTTTATAATGACATGGGACATCACATCATTACCCTTTATACTGACATGGCACATCCCATTATTAACCCTTTATATTGATATGGCACGTCCCATTATTAAGCAGCACAGAGCATTTCAAGCACAACAAAAAAACAATGATACGCAGAGATTATTTGATGTGCCTCACCTAGGTGTCCATGGTTACAAGCTTCATGCAATGGTGTCCATCCACAATAGTCTCTTGGGTTGATAGGATGACCCTAAAGCACAGATGCAGAGAAACAGCAGCATTTTACCCTTGCAGTCAACATACTAACCATTGCAACATATGCCTTTTAATAAATGCAGTCAATGTATCATGAATGAAGTTACATAGCACATTCTGCAACACTGCAACTGTTATGCACTAAAATGTACACTTGAGTGAGGTGCTCGTCTAACAGCAGATATTTGAGAGACAAATGTTTGAATTAGACAAAACATATGGGAGTTCTTAACATCACCTCCCTTTGTGTACTACAATTTCAAGAAGTACTTGCAGTCTGGCTCTAACTTACTTCTTTCTCTTTTCTTCTCTCTCTCTCTTTCTCTCTCTCATTCTCCGTGTGTGTGTGGCTTAAAGTGGTCTCATTGTCCATTAATTTAGATCTATCAATTCAAGACTTTTTTGGGTTCTTCTGAGCAAGACACCTTCCTTATTATGGACAGGAGAAATCACCCATTCCTCCAGGTCACTAAACAAACAAGGCTGAGTCAAATGTGAAGGTTATAAAAAGAAAACGCCTCACAAGTACACCCAGTAAAGAACAGGACTTAAGTGATAAAATACTTTCTTCTTAAAGGTCTACTATGCCTCACTCGATTGTACAGTCTACTTTTGTATATGAAGTATTTCCTTAATTAAAACCCAATCCCCTGCCATACCCCCCATTATCCTGGATCTGTTTGCAAGTCAAAGCAACTCATTCAGAACAGCCACGGAAAAGCCACGCCTTCCCTCAAACTGAAAGTTCAATTTGTACTATTGGATAAACCAGAAAACTATGCCAGGTGGCACTATCACAAATTCCATGGGCAGATAATAGTTTTAAAGTGCACGTATGACATTGTGGCTGCTCTTGTGGAATGAGTCCTGAGTGACCCTCAAAATGCTTGCTATGACTATCATAACAAAAGAAAAAAAGAAGTTATGTACTCACCATAACATTCCATCTGAGTTGTTGCTTTTCATTTGTCTTCAACCATGGGAACACAGATCCAGGATGGATCTGACTCCGCCACATTTTCCAGCATTGGATCAGAGCTCCAAGCTCCTCCCCTACCCATAATGTCCCAGTCTCCATCCTCCCGTCAGATCGAGTTTGCTACCAACCATAGCATGCCATCTGACTCAAGGCCTTATCCTATAACAAGAAGTCTCCAAAGGCATACTAAGAGGCATTGGAAATGTCTACATAAAAGCTATGTCTCTTCCAGACAGTCCGCCACACAGCCTACGTAAGGCAGGGGGAAGGAGGTTGGGACAGTTGAAAACAAAATGAAAAGCAACAACTCACATGGAATGTTATGGTGAGTACATAACTTCTTTATCTGAAGTTGTTGTTTTCATTTGGTCTTCAACCATTGGGACAGAGTCCCCAGCTATCAAACACCTGGGAGGCCCTAATGAAAGGATATTCCGGAGCACAGCGGAGCCAAACGATGCCCTGCATCTGTATAGAAGATCCAATTTGTATTGGGAAATGAAATTATGCAAAGATGCCCACGTAGCCACAGAGCAAATTTCATCCAATGAAACTCTGGACCAGAAGGCAGCTGAAGTAGCCATAGATCTAGTAGAATGTGCCTTGACGTGACCTGACAGAGATAATCCTTTAGCGGAATATGCCAGAACCATACACAGAGATCCAACGAGCAATGGTGACCTTCAATTCAGGTTTCCCTAAAAGGGCTTAGAGTAGGAAACAAAAAGTCGATCAGACTTACAGAACGATTTTGTTCTATGCAAGTAAAAACGTAACTGTCTCTGAACAGCCAACAAGTGTAACTTGTACTCTCCCTTATTCTGAAAATTTGGAAAGAAAATAGAGAGATTGATTGCCTGATTAATGTTTGATTCCAAAGCCACTTTAGGAAGGAAAGAGGGATTAGTGTGCAAGGAGACCCTGTCTTTATGAAAGACCATATAAGGAAGTTTGACTGATAATGCTTGAAGCTCCGACACTCTTTTGGCTGACGTAATGGCAATTAAGAAGGCCATCTTCTAAGACAAGAATTGCAGATCCATTGAAGCTGCAGGTTCAAAAGGGGAAGAAACTAAAGCTTGAAGAACCAATGTAATACCCCAAGGGGGCGTTGCGTCCTTGATCGGTGGCCTAAGTAGAAAGGTACCTTTCAGAAAGGCTTTGCAAAGCTTATAAGAAGCTAGTAAAGCCGAATTATCTCCTACATGGAAGTTAGATATAGCTGCCAGTTGGACCTTAACCATAGAAAAACTGGCACCTTGCTGAAAAATACCTGCCAGAAACTCTAGAATAGCCGGAACTGGAGCAGTGAAGGGCTCTAAGTCACGCTGAGATGCCCAAATGGAAAAATGCTTCCACTTGCTACAGCAAACCTTCCTGGTAGAAGATTTATGAGTGGCAACTAATATCTTCTTGACCGTTGAAGATAACCCGGAGTCCTGATTATCATGAGAACTGCAGCAGCTAAGTGGTGAGCTTTAGACTGACCAGATCTGGGTGAGGAATCCCTGAGGGATGAGAAATCAGATCCAGAGTTGGACCTAATTGTCCAGGAAGAACACACTACATGAGACCACAGAGAAGGGAACCATACTTGGCAAGGCCAGAGTGAGGCAATGAGGATGACTGAGCTCCCCATCCATGGATCTTTCTGAAGGAATTTCAGGATCAAGGGGAGAGAATGATAAGCATACAGAAGATCGGAGGGCCAAACATGAACCAGACCGTCTCTGGGGGATTTCCCCCTGAGGGGTTTCAGAGTGAAATACTCACTGCTCTTCGCATTGGAAGGACAGGCAAAGAGATCGCAGAAAGGCTGACCCCACTTTAGAAAGATCTGTTTCACTACTGAAGGAGTCAGAGGCCACTTGAAAGGCATTAGGATAGACCTGCTGAGCCTGCCCACTAGAATGCTGAACCTCCCGGGAATGTGCATTGCTACCAGAAAACAGCCGGTGGAGATCTCCCACTACCACACTCTCACTGCTTCGCAACACAGGGAATAAGACCTGCGTGTTGATGTACCAGACTACAGACATATTGTCTGTCTGGATGGCAATCGTCTGTAGAGAAAGATGGACATGAAGAGCTTGCAACGTCAGGAGCACTGCCTTCGTTTCCAGGATGTTGATATACAATCGGGTCTCTAGGGAAGACCACATGCCTTAGACTGTCCTTCCCAAGTAATGACCCCTCACCCACCCGAGTAGGGAGGCATCCGTGGTCGCCGTGGTCAGCAGAGCAGGAAGAATAAATGGACAACCTCGATGAAGGTCCGGGGATCGAACCCCACCATAGGAGAGAATCCGAGTGGGGCAGGGAGAATAAATGGACGACCCCGATGAAGGTCCGGGGACTGAACCCACCACAGGAGAGAATCTCTGAATGTCTGAGATAAGCGAAAAGGATGGGACAATGGTAGATCTAGTAGAGACCACTGGGCCGCAAGAGTACACTGAAGCACCCTCGTATGCAACAGGGCTGTGAGCACGAGGGTGATTGTGGCCGCCATGGACCCCAACCCCCGTAAGACCAATTCCGCTGTAGACAACTGAGCTTGAAGGATACACAAGACATGGTGTCTGAGGGATTGAAGTCTGTCTGAAGTTAGAAAAAAACTTGGTCTAAATGGTGTCCAACTGAGCTCCAATGAAGTCCAAAACATGAACTAGATTCATCCAGGACTTGTTGAGATTTATGGTTATGCTCAACCGGTGGACAATCTGGAGAAGGGAATCACTGGCTTGGCAGAGTCGATGTCTGGAGGGGGCAGAAAGGAGCCAATCATCCAGGCAGGGGAAGACTTGAAAACCCTGCAGCTGCAGGTGAGTTGCTACCATTGCCATCACTTTGGTGAACACCCTAGGGGCTTTGGTGAGACCAAAGGGTAGCACTCTGAACTGGTAATGATTGGTACCTGCCGGAAGCAGAGGAACCTCAGACACCGTCTGTCCATTTTGATGTGGTAGTACACATCCTGGAGGTCTACCAATCACATCCAGTCGTTCTCCTGCAGGAACGGCAGGATAGATTGGAGAGTGACCATCTGGAATTTCATCTTGGCAAGTGACAGGTTTAGGGTCGAGAGATCTAGGATGGGTCTCAAGTCCCCCATCTTCTTTGGCACTAAAAAGAATGTACAGTTGTGCACCTACCATAAATGTAGATGTTGAGTGTATTCACTGTTGCAGTCAT